>NW_008348218.1:2831895-2847334 GCF_000622305.1 Nannospalax galili | reverse complement strand
TATACAAATAATGGCTTGGTATGAGGAAAGGGCAAAACTCTCACTGTTGGTGGGAATGCAAACTCTGGTGCAGCTACTATGGAAATCAGTGTAGATGTTCTTCAGAAAGCTAGAAATAGATTTACCACATGATCCAACCATACCACTCAGGCATATATCCATCCAAAAGTGTCTACACTCCACTACTAAGATAATCTGCCTATTCATGTTCATTAATGTTTTGTTTACAAAGGCAGGAAATGGTAACAGCCTAGATGTTCATCAGCTGAGAAATGCATAAGGAAATGTAGTATATTTACTCAATGGAATACTATCATTGTATACTATGCAAGCTGCTAATGGAGAAAATCAATCAATAGTCCAGCCTCAGCTTTAAAGTCTAATAAACACAACAATGACCAATCCACCAAAATCTCTATTGCTGCAGTACTGACACTTTTATATTATGGGTAATCAACTTCTATCTAATTGGCTTAAATCCTACACAATGGAAGGGAACTCATGTGTGATACTGTAAAGATAGCCAAATACACATGGCTGGAGAAGTCATAGATCTAGTAAAAAGCCTCAGTCTGTCACCTCCCTGACCAATGTAATTTCTTAGTGCATGCTAAATATGCGTCCTAATATTTATCGACAACTGTATTTCTTACCCCTCATCAAAGACACTTATTTTTTGTAACAGAGACTATTACAGAGTTCCACAAATGGTCAAACACAGAGAATAAGTGTCTGTGAGACGCCCAGACTTAAATAACACATTCACAATGGAATATCTACACCTAAGGTTCACAGAACATAGTAGAACATGGGGTAGAGAGAATACTAATGCATCTCTTAACTCTCCCCAGTGAAGCTTCCTCATACAACAGAGGGCGATTAACACAGAAATCCACAACTGGCCCAAATGTAGGGGATAAGAGACTGCAGAGTGTGTGTCCTTGTATAGGGAGCTGTAATACAGGTTAGGTCCTATAGTAGACCTCACCCACCCAGACATAGGGACCATTGTGGAAGAGGGGACAGAATGACTGTAAGAGCCAGGGGTGATGGAGGCAAGGAAACTGTTTTCCAGGCATCTGGGAACTTGCTTATATGAACTTACAATGATGGTGACAGCATGCACATACCCACGCATAATCAAACTAGAAAAAAAATGAAACATAGAACTGGGGAAATGAGTAAAAGTTCTAACCTTAGCTGAGAACTTATTGGCAGCTGTTCACTACCGAGTGAAGGGTAGTTGGTATTCTTTAAGAGAGATACGATGGGATGACCTGGCTCCAGTGGATGAATTCACTCCAAGGGACATTTTTGGACACAAACTTGACTTGATAGGCCTTAACATATAAGACAAAGTACATGAAATCTGGTGTAGGGGCTATCGGGCAGGTGCAGATAGGGGAGGTGGTCGAAATGATATTAAGACAGACTGTATAAAATGCATGAAAATTCAATAAAATGTATCATAAAATTTTTAAAAATGCAAACAAGAATATGAAGTTCACAGGTAAATAGATGGAGCTGAAAACAGTCATTTTAGTAAGGTAACCCAGACTCACAAATACGTATGTCATGTATATTCTTTCATATGTGGATATTATCCTTGAGTCTTTAGATATGTATTTTTCATTTGAAATATTCATAGAGGGTGGGAACTTAGTAAGAGTCATGGTGTGGCATGGAGGGGGTGTTTCAATGGAGGGAACAAAGGATGCTGTAGTATGAGGTGGTAAAAGGAAAGAAGCGATGAGAAAGGGTTAAATGGGGTAGAGCATTGGAGGACAGGTTAGAGGAGGAAATACAGGGAGAGCTAACTCCCACTAAAGACCCTCTGAAAAAGTCATATGAAAACCTACTGTAGACTCTTGATATACACATATATATCAAAGGAAATTAAATGGAATTTCCCTATAACAGAGAGACAATACCCCTACGAGACACCACAGACTAATAAGTGAAAAGTCCAGTGCCTGGGGAATTAACTCTTTTGGAGTTGTTGGCCAGTGAGGTCCTACAGACACCTAACATACCTGGGTATTGCCAATGTTTATGGTTACCCCCCCGAACTTGACAGTAAGTCCCTATTCCTGAAGACATCACACACTTAAGTCATAGAACACAGAGAAATCAATACATACCTACCTGGAAACGTCATCCTTCTTGCCTAGCTTTCTTAGTGCTTGTAGGTTTCTGCATGCTACTAGGGGAAAAACTAATCAGCAACCTTACCCAGGTATGGACCCTGTGATCTGTAACACTGACTGACACGGCAAGATACTCCCACTGGTGCCATAATGACAAGAATATCCTGGGGGTAATCAACCACCTTCTGACTGGATTTAAGACCAGTTCCACAAGATGAAGCTGTTACCTGACAGCACTATTAGGACCAAGAACCTGTGGCTAGAGAGGCCATAGGCTTTAGGGGAAATCCCACTACTATTATTCTGCTAAGTGGATATAGTCTTAAACCAATTCCTAATGATTATCCTATTCCTGATTATTAATACCCACAGATTAATGCATCTCTTTCAATCCTCATCAGAAAAACTCCTTTAAGCAGGAAATGATTAACCCAGAAACCCACAACTGTTCAATATGCAGAGAATAAGAAACCACTGAGTAATAAGCCCTCATGGAACACTTATACCATGCCCTTTCCTCCCAAGTTTCAGAGATCAATTTTGAAGAGAGGATAGAAAGATTCTAAGCGCCAGAGATGGTGGACATAAGTAAACCGTTTTTTTACAGACATAACAGGGCAGTTGCGCATATGGACTCACAGTGGTTGTGACAGCACGCACAAGGCCTGCCTGCTCAAGGTCAAGCCAGACAAAATCCCATATGGAGAGGGTAGGTGGTTATTATATTCCAGTCCCAGCTGAGAGTTATTGGCAAGTGATAGTGACTGGGAAAGGGAGAGTCAGTTTTCCATGGGAGTGTGACCCCTGGAAGGTTTGCTGGCCACACTCAAGAATACAGCAGCACAAATGGGATTCAGATAGTTAAAAAAGAGGACACAAAATTGGGTTGGTAGGGAAGAAAGGCATGAAACTTGGGGAGGTCCTGAGGAGAGGGTGAACGTGTTCAAGCACATTGTATGAAATTCTCAAAGAATTAGTAAAAAGAAGAAAACGCCATGGAAAGCCTTCTTATTCGGAGCCTGCTGCTCTGCAGGCTGGTGTGACTGGTCTGCCCTTGACAACACTCCATGAGCTTCTCCAACTGCTCCCACCTTTTGCCTTCCACCATTTTTCAGTAGAAATTTATTTCCATCTACATTGACTTTTCTACTTATCGATGACTTTGTTGCATCTTGTCCACTTATATTTTTCTGCTAGTAAAAGAAGTGTGTGTGGGGGAATGATACCAATCATATGTATACATATCCACAGGTATCTGCTCCACTTGTTGGACTAAATAGTGTTGAAAGAGATGGTTACCTAGAAAAAAAAGGAAAATGTTAGTTTTCAATAATGTAATAATGTTCAAAGAAGTAAAGGAAAACATGAGTTTTAGATTGGCATAGCAAATAAAGTACATTTAAAATATTAGGAATGGTAAGTGAAAATCCAAAGGATGACGCAACAAATATTTTTATCTAAATTTCAAAGAAAGGAAGTAAAGGTATTGAATAGAGGAGCAAGATAAATGTGATGCCAAAGGGCAATGAGTTTGCCTCTTGTTGAGAAACATTCTCTTTTTTTTTGCCTGAATGTAAGACAAGTGAATGCACAGTCAGGTGAGCTCCTTGGTACGAAGACACCCATGAGGGAGCTGAGAGGAGTTCATGTTGCCGGCTACACCACATCCACACCTGTGTGTTCCTGTCTCCACCATCCCCTAGAGAGGCTGCTTATACCAACCTTCAGTGTAAGATGCATTTATAACTACTATATGTTCTTTACAATGGTACCCATTCTCCACTTCTAACTTGACCAGGTTTCTTCAATGATTGCAATTAACATTCACTTTTAAAATTTATTTAGCAACTATGATTAAGCAATAGGTAGAATGACATTTATTTATTTTTTCAAAATCTTTGAGGCTTGTGAATTTTTAAGTCTGACTCTTGAGATTAATCACAATTTCAAAGTTCAAAGAATAATTATGAACACAGAATGGAAGACGGAGATCTCATCCAACCCTTTCATTTATAAATATGGAAACAAAGTTGGAAGCTACAGTAATATTATGTTGTACACTGTATTCAGCAATTTACTATTTAATTATGCACCATTCATTAATCACCCTCAAATCAGTACACAATATTATTTTCATTATTTGCAAATGAAATAACTAATATGTAGAAAAGTGGCTTGCTGGGGGCACGCAGCTGGGAAAAGTGCTTCTGTCTCAATGCCAGAACTGGCCCTTAACTTTAACATCTTAAGTTAATGACAGAAGGAGAGCAAAATCTCTCACTCACAAATCCTCTATCATGGCTCTTGCTTGTTCTAAGTATTTTATACTATAATAATTCTTATACCAATAAGTAGGAAAATAGAAGAAATATAGATGCTTTTCACCTGCACTTTGCATGATCCTGCTGTTGTAATTACACCTGATAGAGTATAGCCCTTTTCCCTGAGAGCAAGTAGTGATGCCGCACTGAGTGATTAATGAACTGATACAGGGACTCCATCATCTGCATGTGAACTGATATATCAGCAAAACAATTCATGTAGCCACTATATATTTAGACTTATTCTTTCGCTGGGATATGTAGTGTTTAATTCAATGATTTTGAATCCATTATTTGGAGACAAATCATCAATTCAATTTCCAAATGTATCAGTCAGTGCAAAGTTAATTTATCAAAACCTCTGTAGAACCTAGTTCTCCTCCAACATCCTCCTTGTATTGAATTCTCTGGAAATAGCATTCACCAGACATGATTTAGATGTATTCTTGCCCAGAGAGAGCGAGAGACAGATTAAGTAGCATTCCCTGCGGTCCTTTTTCCCTTAGAGTAAGTGCTCTTTATCATTCTAAGCTTCTTGCTCTGAGTAATATTTGAACTTGATCCTCTGGGTTCCCCAGAACAATTCATGGTACTATTGCCCTGGTTGAAGTGCTTGGATTGGTTTCTACTATTCAGGCTGCATTCTCCTCTTTGCTTAATATGCACTTTTTCTTTTTGATAGTTTGACTTTATCACCACAGTTTCATTCTTTATTTCCAGAGTTTATAGACTGTCACTGGGATTTCCTCAGAGTCCCTTAGCCAAGGCTGCCATACTTTGCACTTCTGATCTTCTGTTATAACTGACTTCCTGTTACTCAAATCTCTGCTCTTCCACCTCAATTTGTTCCAGATTTTCTCGGGAGACTCCCCTTACCAAAGGCAGTATTCCAGGTGCAACCATTTGAGAATTGACAGCAGTACTTGCACCTCTTTTTACTGTTATTTTTCCCTTTGCAGCTCAAAGCAATACTCTACCAGGGCTGCCATTTCACAGGAAAGCTTTCCTGGATGGGAGCATCATTTATCCCCAGGTCTTTCTAACTGATCCCTCTCAGCAGACAGCTTCCCTAGGTTTTGTTTTCCTTCTTGTGTCGATCCGTATTTTCATTCATTTACCCTGAGTGTGGGAAGCTGGCCTGTTCCCAATCTGACTCTCAATTTGCTATTTGATCCCAAGATCTGTAACTCCTCTCAGACCATCTGTATTGCTTCTCTGTCCTCACTGATGTCTTACAACAACCGCTAGCTTACTATCATCTGCAAATTTCATTAGCACGCTGTTTACTATGTTCTCAAGATCATTAATAAAGATGAATAAACACAAAAGCAGCAGATATCCAAGTGACTGCATCCGTGATGGTGATTCTCCTTCAATGCTTTATAATCATCCAGACAATTCATCAGGTTTGTCTGGAACTACGTACTCCTTATTAAACACAACTTTTATTAGCTGTTTCCATTGTCTCCTAGATTGCAGCAGCTCTGTGTAACAGTGAATATGTCCAGCTGGATTTTCTCCCATTTATTTTTATTTTATAACATGGATTGTAGATGGGAAAAGAACACAAAGAGAAGAGTTAGACCAGGTATATGTGGCTGTTTGGGGGAAGTAAACACATAATGTATTGTGATGATTTATTCTGTCAACTTGGTTTTACTAAATAAACACCTAGGATATTGTGCGAGAGAGGGAGAGAGAGAGAGAGAGAGAGAGAGAGAGAGAGAGAGAGGAGAGAATGTATAAGTTTACAGAAATACAGAAATTTTTGACTGAGAGGGAAACTTAAGCTGCATATGGGTGGGACTCTCTAGTGGACTGAGGTCAAAGTAAAACAGAAAAAGAGAGAACCAGCTGAAGAACACTGCCCCTTTCTCTACTTCCTGTTCTGCTAGATGTGAAAAGCAGCCTCGGGCTCTTGTTCAGTAGCCTCCAGCACCTCCAGCTCGCATGCCTTCCCTATAATAGGCTATGCTTTTAAACCATGAGCCAGAACAAGTGGTTCATTCTCTAAGTCTCTCTACGTCAGGTATTTGTTCACAGCAACACAAAAGTAACTAAGGCATGTATACAGAGGATCATGTGTGTCTATCTGCACTCAGAAAACTAACAGAAATCTTTCTGTATGAAAAGATAGAAATCAGTTGTATGATTTTGTAAGATGATTTATATCTAAAGTATTTTAAAAATAAAACTAGATTTTAAATTCTGATAAAGATAACAACTACATCTCTCTGTATTTAGACAATATCTGTGATGTCCTTGGCATTGTGCTAAAATGTGAGGTATCTTAGTTGATGCTTACATCAACCCTGAAAGGGTAGTAGCTTCAGGTACACCACTAAACTCCTAGATGTTGTCCTGAAGATCAGAAAAAGTTGATGCCTCTAAAGGTTGCAGTCCTTGCCTGAGAGAAAACACAGGCTGGGCTTCAGACTCGCTGACCTCATATCCAGACCTACTATGTGTAGCACATGCTGTCCAAATGTACACGATGTTTTATCACTTAAATGAAGAGAAGTAAAAGTTCAAGAGTTCATGTTTTTTCCATGTCACTCTGCAAATGGGCTAGTTAGTGATCTAGTACAGGTCTCTGTAATTCTGCACTAAATTCAGACACTGCTCAGGGCTTTTCCCTAAAGGAGGGAAGTAACTTAGACGTAGTGTTTCCTTGTTCTCTTCCACTATGTTCCTAGTTTTCCCTCCACCTTCATTTGTGTTGTTTTTGTTACTCTGTTACAGAATGGTCACGGGGAAGTTGTAGACCTAATTTTTTTCACCTTCTTTCCTTCCTTTTTTTACTATTTTCATTTTCCCTGAGTGCTGATTTTATTGAAATATGCCTTCCATGTTAGTTGTAGAGCATTTCCTTGTTGAACAATGTTGTTTTCTTGTTCAACAACTCTGACATATGGGAAAATGGAAAGAAAGTGGATGTGGGAGCTACGTGTTTATAATGTCACTTTGCCACCCCAAACTCTGTGCAGATAATCTACTTGGAAGGCTTCGAGTCCCAGTGGAACAGGAAACCATATCAGTATCCTGCATTGATTTATAGCACCTGCTACAGCTGCTTGGATTGTGGCAGGCATTTTCTCTGTTGCCAAATGCTGCTGCAATTGCCGGGCAAATCTAGATGGAGGTCATATTTACTGGACATGTTTATAATCTGCAGAGTGATCTGAGCCATAGAGGGCTAATTTCCCAAAGATCGATGACTAAGGGAGGATTTCAGAGGTTATCCTCTTTATCCAATTTCCTGTGTCCTAATGAGATGGCTGAAACCTGTTAGGAATCTTTCTGATTAGAACTCTTCTGAGAGTCAATAAAGAATATGACATTCATAAATCTAAATAAGAGATGATTTGGCTGCTTGCATGGTGATTCATGCCATGGGGAGACATTTTCCTGCTCTCAGCAGGGTGCATGGTATCCATGTCCAACCCAAGACAAGGTCAGATTTGAAGCAAGTCTTGAGAGGATTTGATCTTTCTTACTGAACTCAGAGGACTCTTAAAAAAATATATTGAGAATTTCATACAGGCGTACAAGCATATATAAGGTATTTTGATCAAATCTACGCCCACTCCCTCCCTTCCAACTCCTCCCATATCTCCCCATCACTTTTTTCTGATAACTTCATGTATTGTTTCTTTCTTTCTTTTCTTCTTTTCTTTTCTTTTCTTATGGGGCTTTTTGCTACTCTAACATTCCCCCCTCTGAAGAGGTAACCCTAAAATCTTTTAAGGATTAGATAAGCGCTCCTAAATACTTTTGATATTTTTGGCCTTTGGAACAGAATATGTTGCTAAAAGGCCCAAGGACATTTTGACTTTTAGCCAAGAAACTGGCTACTTCTTTTTGGGGTCTTTTTGTACTAACTGCTTAGCCAATTCCTACCTTCTAGTCTTATCACACCATCCTCTGAAGAGGTTACCCAACTTGTGGGTAGGGAATCGGGACACAGACTGCTCTGGCTTCTTCTGTTACAAAGCTTAGATATTTCCTTTTTCTTCATTCAAGCAAATTCAATATCAATCTAACAAATTTAGTTCAAACTAAGAAGAGGCATTGAAATGACTACGATATTGTGTAATCTAGATTGTAAACACAGATCTGAACAAGGTTCAGTGGGATCATGGAATTATTCATTCTGATTTTTAAGGTCTTTGTTATAATGTCAAACATTTCACACACTTATTTTCTTTAACCTTAAGAGTGAATTCACAAACCTTACAATTATGCCTATTTTATAGATGAGGAGACTGGGATTAGTTATACTTAGTAACTTACCATGTTAATGGAATTCTTCCTGGAGCATATATATCCTCTATTCTAGCTGTCACCCTAGTTCTGTTGTCTTCTCTTAGCTAAATGCTTTCAAAACAATTATCAGTATGGATCATCCCATCCCCTTGCCTTTCATTGCTTTTCAGATCAATCAGACTGTTCTCCTCCATTATGTGAGTAAAATCATCAGAGGGGCAGCACTCCCTCCGTAGTTCCAAATTCAGTATTTCTTTCACTGGGTTTCCCAGAAATACTTATCACTAGTGGTTACTTCCTTCTTGAAATGGGAACCTCTCGATTTCCATATTTTCCTGCACTTCCCCTGACTTCTGCTTTCAATTTATTGGTCCTTTTCCTCTGTTTCATTTCTTGTTACTAGAACATTTTAGTTTGGATCTGAATTTTGGACCTGGGCCACCTGTCGAGTTCTATACTCAGTGGTTACCATGTAATTTTTTTGGAATCTGGTGAAGCCTATGGACTCATATCCTCTGGACCCATTATATCCCGAAACTAACCCATGCAAACACAAATTCTTATTTTCCACCCTCAATTTTCTTTTTCCTGCTCATCATTAGCCACTTTTCTCAACAAGGCTGGGAGCCATCTCAGCTTGCCTCAATTGCCTCCTCAGTTGCCTCAATCAGTGGCATTACCTGCTCTTTTAACAACACATGGCTATTCTATATCCACAGTGTCCCAAGTCTTTCCACTCTCTGCCTCCATCACTGCTCTGCTACTGACATCTGAACAGTAAATAATGAGTATCATTGAGTAGATACAGGATTGAGATGGGGAAAGAAAGAGACAGGTGAATCATTGGAGGGTATGATTCTCCATGAAAATCTCAAGAGAGAGAAAGATACGGGAATGAACTTAAAATAAATATTCCATCATGGTAAATGTAGAAAAAGAGCTAAGAGGTACAAATGCCTGTGGGACTGAGGGTCCTTTCCGTTTTCTTTTTAAAAATATTTATTACTTTTATTTTGTGGGTGTGGGTGTGTAGTTTGCATGCATGTAAGTGTATACCAAGTGTGTGCAATGCCCTGAAGAGGCCAGAAGAGGGTTTCAGTTCCTTAGAACTGTAGTTAAAGTTGGTTGTTAGCCACTGAGTGGGTGCTGGGAATTGAACCCAGGTCCTCTGGAAGAACAGTAAGTGTTCTCAGCCCTTGAGCCATCTCACCAGTCCCTCGGTTTTCTTTGAAAAGTTCCCATGTCATTTTATAGGTTAGCCTTTAGCTCTGTTCTGTGAACTACTTCAGAGAAGGCAAACCACCATCATTTGGGGAATGGAAAGTGAGAATACAAAACCAGGAGGAGGACTCTTCCAAGATTTAGCTAACAAGCATGGTAACAGCTGCCCATAGCCATTCTACCTAACGACTAGTAAAAGAAACTGGTAAAATCGAGATAGTGTTATCAAGTGACAGTTCAATAAGAGATATCCTACCCAGCAACTTCGTTGTTTTTAAACAAGCAAAGCGTGAGCCTGCTGCTAGTCAACACCTCTAACATTCTGTACTGTTGTAGCTCAAGGAAGGGCGTTATCTTGCTTTCCTTTTCGTCCCTCCTCCTTCCTTCCCACCAGCTATTTCTTCCTCCTTCCCTCCTTGTCACTGCCCTCCCACTAATGGGGATAACCTCTTTCATCCTGTGCAAGCTAAGCCCTCAATTACACAGTATGCTTTCTTACCTTACAGCATATGCCCTTCACATCAGGGTGATTCTACAGAAGGCAAAGACAGGCATGTTTTAACTGCTTTGTAAACTTGCATTTATTTAGTCAGTTTTGGATAGTTAGTCGGTCCTGTTGAGGGTCAGTATAGTGTTGAAATGACTGTGAAAAACTAAACAAATATGAAGAAAGGATAGTGTGAAAAATCACTTCTAAATTGACTTATGTTGAAACGGCCTTACCTTTGAGTCATGGAAAACAGTGATTAAGATAATGCAGTACATTGCATTCAGTGACAGTTAATCCTCTTATTAGCTTTACAGTAACATTTTGCTCATTCATTAGGTTGGAGGGATTTGGTAAGAATGGTATAGTTCCTGTCTTCCTCTGTTCATTGAGAAAGATGAATAATTTTCTGTAAAAATAAAAGGGTTTCAGATTGAAGCGCATTACCCTCTGGGGACGTGTTTGCCTGGTGCTCTTCATTCTCACTGTGAGTTCGGGAAGCCAGTCTTTGAGCCTTTTCATCTTCCCTCAGAGCATTCCTGAAAGATCCTCAGTCAGGGAGTCATCTGTCAGGTGGTTCAGTGGTGTGTACATCGCGTTGTCAAATGGAGGCAGAGCTCTGCTCCAGCACCGTGAAGCATTCTACAGTGCAGCTGTGCAGAGAAGCAAAGAGGCAATCCCTGCTCTGGGGAAGATGCACAGGCAGAGATTGCAGCTCTCTATCCCCTGGCAGGGCTGATTCACACAGCAGCATTGACATTGAGTCTCCAGAGAACTGTTCTCTTTCCAGTCCAGCTAAAAATATCCAAATTCAGATTTATAATGACAGGAGCTGATGAATTTGCTGGGGAAATGCAAGCAGTGTCACTGTTGTCCTAGGAAATCTGTTCTGATAAATTGATGTGGGGAAAGAGATTGCCAAACATGGCAGAAACCCACAGCACCACTTCCCCCAGGATGAAGAGCAAAATGCACATGTTTTTTCCTTGTCATCAAAGTTCCCTTTTTCAAGCAAGGTAGGCAGTAGAGAACAGCTTAAAAGGGAATATTGGAAACATCTTGATCAAAAGAATAACATGGCATAAAAACAAGTCTTATCTTCTGTCTTACAGACAGAATAGAATGGATCTCGGGTAGGAAAAGTCTCTCCTGATTTTGGAACCCAGAGATAACTATTTAAAAGTTTGTTATTTTTTTTCCCTCACAGCCTTTTTCCCCCTTCTGTTTGCTGAACAACTTGTCAAAAGAATAGTTGTTTTTTTTTGCTCTAATTATTTTTGATCATTAACTTTGAAATTTGCTGTTGGTATTATTTCCTAGCCTGGCCTTTTGCCCACTTTGAACTAGTATCAAATATGTAGGTGGATGATACACACCTGGAGGTATGCCTTTGTCAAGCATTTGGTAAAACCACACAGTGTTATGTCATACTCTGCAAAACCTTAGGGATTTAAGTCTCGGTGATAATGTCCAGTGATGACTTGTCGTGCCCTCATTTATCAATGATAAAGTCATGAAACAACACTATTGTGATTAGAATGATCTTTAGTGAATAAAATGGCTGAAATTTTAAGTTTACACAACATTTATACAATTCACCTTCATGTTTTAAAAGATCTTTAGGTCTTTCATTCTTATGGTCATTCTGATTTACCTACTTACTCCTTGATTGGGCAATAATTGCCAAGTTTGGGTCCCTCTGGAAGCAAGTGGCCAAAACTTTCATAGGAAACAAAGCTTAAAATTTTAAGATTCAATACAAAATGCAAGATGCAAAGATTTCATGTAACTGTAAAAGATAACCGGCATAGATGAATTGATAGGTAAATAATGGGTTAGCTAAATTGTTGGATAGGTTATAAAGTAAAAGGTAAAAAGTTTAAAGGTAAAATCTAGGTATAATATAGGCAATGATTCGGAAATTATTTAGATTGTGGAATGTTTGTGATTTTTCTAGTGTTGTTAATATTATTAGTATTATTAATATTGAAGGATGAAACAATAAGGTTGAGCTATAGTTACGTGGACCAAAATTGGTAAAGCAGTTTGGATACAAATTAAGGACTTAAGGTGAAAAAAATCCTCTAGCATATCATAATGTAAATACAAATAATAAGATAGCTGTTTCTGGGAACCAAACACGTGATTGGTCCAGGCCATTAGCTTATGATTCTGTCGGGTGACACTGTTCTCATGCTAGGAAAACAAATAATATTGTTTAAAGGATCAGACCTTCAATCCATTGAGAAATATATAAATTGTTTTTTCAGAGACATATATGATTTACAATATATGGAAATTTCTGCCTTTTTAGTAATTATATGCAGAGAATATTTTATTCTACCATGGTGTGGAAGTTTCAGGAAGCATTTCAGCAAGGTTAGAATTAAAAACTGAAAAGGACATTAATAAGGTGATATGATAAAATCACAGAAGGACTGTAAAAGTGCCACAAGGGCTCTGAAGACACAATAGGTACTGAGCTCTGAGCTTTGGTAGGTGATTTCATATAGAAAATCTGACCAACAATATCTGCTAATTCTAATGCTTGCTGTAATAGTTGTTAATGAATGGTTGCTGTTTTTAACTTATACAGAGAGGCAAAACTGTGATAAAAATACATGAAATTGATTGACCAATATCCATTCTCCTACATTTCTCTACTGCCCCACCCACTGGTGCTCCACCCACTGGTGTTCTACCTACTGGTGCCCCACCCACTGGTGCCCCACCCACTGGTGCTCTACCCACTGGTGCCCCACCCACTGGTGCCCCACCCACTGGTGCTCCACCCACTGGTGCCCCACCCACTGGTGCCCCACCCTCTGGTGCTCCACCCACTGGTGCCCCACCCACTGGTGCCACCTTACATTCCTAGCTTTACTACTGTGGATCCAGAGCAGACCAAGTTCTGGATTTGGACAGATAGTCCATTCCTCCCTAAATTAATCTCAAAGACACTGAGGTGACCTGGGAGTAGTGTTTGTCTCATATCAAACATCCACTCAGTGGCAAGTGAGCAACATGTAGGCCAATAAAGTTCTGTATAGAAAGAGGTTAAAGAAATGTTACATTCCTTTGTTAATATAGATTTTAAGATTTAAAGGGTTCAAGGAAAATGTTCAATATGTTTTTTGTTGTTAGAAGAAAGAACATATAAATACGCTTTAGTGTAACGCACCAGAGGATCCCAGGAAATATCTGGTCAAATGTCTTACATTAAACAGCTGTTGAATGAAACATGTGGTGTGACTAACCTTGGCTATGTGGGTCAGGACTTATTACTTATTATTTTAAATTCTTTTCATTGCAGATTAGTATCTACTTTCTGTAGAATCTGTATCTTCTAACCCCACAGATATATGCAGTTAAGGATCACAAAGCTTGTTTCTTCCTTTGTAAAAATGGTACAAGTATCCTAATAACTTTTCTGTTTTGTGTTTTATTAAACAAGCGAGACATAACTCATTTTCCTTGATAAGAAAAATGCCAATCCACAACTTTGAACTAAGGTCTGAAGTAGTCTAGGCACTAGAGTCAATGTTCTGCACTGGTTTTGAAACAGTCCTTTGGCTGGACAGCTCCTATTAGAGCAAAAATGAAAGATCTTTATACTAAGGTATTATGTTTCCTTTACTAGAGGGAAATAAGAGAAACAAAGAGGACAAAAGGTCAGGAAGAGGGTCAGTAATGTAGAGAGAGCTAGTTAGATTAAAGGCCTCTTAATGTTCTCATATCTTATAAAAATGTCGTTAAATAAGAGATTAAGCAAAATTATAATCAAGTTAGGTGAACATTAGTAAAATAAGTGCATTCTCACTCAACGATGCAGCATACTAAGAAAGACTGAAGACTATTTCCAGCATGCAGCCACATCTGTGCATGCTTCTGTCAAAAAACTGTCATAACAAAAGAGTAAATTCACAGTCTCAAAACTGTGGACAAGAATACACCACAGCACAACTGCCGACGAACAAAAAAAGGAGCAGGAAGGCAGAACCATGTTGTACTTGGGAATGTGTTGACTTTCGCTCTGTTGGGCTAACTGTAAGAAACACTATTAACAGGTCAGGTCTGGTGAGAGGTGGAGATGGAGGCATCATGCCTCATTGATCCAGGCTGCCTGTGCTTTGTCTGACACGATGCTGGTAACTGGAGAGTAAGTGATTCTTTCACTATGTGTTGCTTCTTCTCAGCCTCAGAAGGTAGGGATGAATGTTAGTAAATTTAAAAGCTCAACCTTGAAAGTCTATAGTTTCATCCTATGCAATATTGAACATTTCTATGGTAAAGAAAAATCCAATTCTTCATAAAACCCAAAGAGCTTATAATGTGATATATCATCATGACTTCCCAATACTAGCATTTAAAGAGAGAATCAGTGTTAGAGATGGGGCTGCAGTTTAATGTTAGAGTTTATATGTAACATAGCCAAGACCCTGGCTCCATCCCCAACATAAAATAAGAATCAATGTTGACATATATACGGTGTGACATAATTGTGTAGGCACAGAATTACTTTATAACAGAAACGAAGGGAAGGAGGTACTAACTTTCACATAGAATTTTCTGTGTGAAAGGCACTGTATTCTGCTTGTACTACTAAGTTTCAGTCTTTCAAAGTAACCTGTTCATAAGATGTTGATTCTTGAGCTGGAAAAATGACTTCCAGGGTAAGAACATATATTGCTCTTGCAGAGTACCTGAGATTCATTCCCAGCCTATGTCTAGCCCTAGGAGATCTGATCCCCTTTCTGGCCTTCATGGGCACCTGCACTCATGTGGACATGTCCACACATGGGGGCACACACACACACACATACACACGCACACACACACACTTAAAAATTGATAAAGTTTTCTAAAAAAATATCAAATGGTGATTCTTGAAAGTTACAGAGCTAGGATTTGAACTCCAACCTATATGACTAAGTTCCAGTGCTTTTTAAATTCCTGTGGCTGTGTATCACCTGATTCATGACTTACCAAGTATTAGG
>NW_008348218.1:2816895-2829395 GCF_000622305.1 Nannospalax galili | reverse complement strand
AAATGAAAACACCCTCACACATAATAATTGGTCAGTACATACTAGTATCTTTCCTCTTCATGAAATTTTCATTTGTGTTTTCATCCCTGACCCTTGTGTCTTGAAATGTTCTTTCAGTGTCCAGATTAGATTTGATTAAATTAGAACTGTCTACCTTCTTCATTTTGTATTGACTGATACAAGTAATCTTATGAGAAATATAAAATCTCAGTTAGGTTTCTAAAAACTCATTGAAACAAATACTTGCTCAGTATTGGCCAAATTCCAGAGGAAGGTTCTGGGAAAATGGTATTGAATAATTTAACTATTGTCCTTGCTCTTGTCTCATCTTTGGGTTAAAGTCACCAGGTGTGTTAGCTACTTTTCTTTTACTGTGATAAACAGCATGACATAGGCAAATTATAGAAGCAAAACTTTATCAGGTTTATGGTTCCAGAGGGGTAAGAGTCCATTATGGTTGGTGAAGCATGGCATGAGATGTTGTCAGAGCAAAAAGCTGAGAGATTGCATCTTCAAGCCAGCACAGGAAGCAGAGAGAGAGATTGGAAGTGGGTAAGGTCATACACTCTTGAAGCCCACCCCTATGCTGTGCTTTCTCCAGCAAGGTCACACCTCCTACACTTCCGTAAACAGTGCCACCAACTATGATTACATATCCAATACTTGAGTCCTGTGGGGTTCATTCCTCATTCAAACCACCACATTCTACCTCCTGGCTTCCGTAGGCTTATACCCATATCCAGGCAATATCAGTTCAAGTTCAGAACCATGGGAGAACATCAGTGTAACTCTTTCACTCATCTTAATGGGTCAGGGAAACAATAGGTACCACACGGGGCTGAAATAATTCCAGACCATAGGTAATCCATAGAAATTCACCCAGAAGAATGTAAGATTATGTTTACATCTTATCAAACATTGAGCACAGCCTGCTGGCCCCAACTGGCATTTAAAATAATCCAGAGACACAGATGCTCTAGATAGGTAGCAACCATTTAATAAAATGAAGGAAGAGTTGTTCTCACACCAGATAGTTACAATGTGTTGTTTTACTGTGGCTTTTCTTTAGATATTTTCCTTTAATAGATATCTAAGACATGCCTCTTAGTGAAACTTTAAAAATGACTTTTAGTCTTTGAAATTGTTTTTTTCATAGTTTCAAGAAGCAGGACTTCAAAAGATGATTTGTGTTAAGAGCTCTGTGTGTGCCAAGTGTAAATTTATATTAAAAGTAACTTAATTTACTCAAAATAACTGTCTAGTACAGGTAAAGTGGTTAACATGTGCCAACTGCTTTCAGGAAACCACTGTAAATCAATGCCTATAGACAAAAACCCCTCTCTGTTCTCTTGCTGCTCCTTTCTGAGGGGTTCACCAAACTAGAAGAGAAACTAAATCAGTACAAGAAGACATACCTATTGGATTCTTGGAAAAAAATTTAAAGAAATGCATCTTTTACATATCGAGTCCAATTATTTAACCCTCATTTTGTAAGAAGGAATCTAATCATGTCAGTATAACATCTCGAAGTGCACAATATTAAGAAGTATTTATGTAAACTAATAAAGGAATCTTGTTATTACCCTTACTTCTGGTTAAAATGTGTTCAAAATGATGTTTAATATAGAACGAAGGCAGTGGGCAGTCTCCAACCCTGGCCAATGAACTATCGGCAACGGCTGGGTGAGGGAGAGTAGATTTTCACTAAGGGAGTGACTCTAGATGTGCTGACTAGACTCCAGTGGACAAATTTGCACAGAGGAGCAACTAGGTTCAAATACTTGACTGGGTTGGAATTAACATACATGACAGAATGCATGAAATTCGGTGGAGGGCTGTAGGGAGTGCGAATGTGGGAATGAATCTAAATTTGATTAAGATCTATTATATGAAATGCACAAAAATATATAAAATAATATTAAAAATTAAAAAGAAGTAATTCACTTTCATTTACTTACCAATTTAGTGTTGCTATACCATAATTATAATCACCTGAACACAAAGCCCAATTCTTAAATTTAGTGTGTAAGAATGGCCGAGCTGGGAGGCCACTTGTTTCCCCATATGTCTCTCAGCACTGTCTGTCTCTTAGAACTGTGCTGATGAACCTCTTCTACCTTACCTTCATCCTAGGAACTGAGTCCGCCAGCTGGGTTCCACCCGTGATTTTATTCAACATGATTTTCCCAACTTAAATTGAGGAAGTAAAAGCTTGGTTCCAACTCTAAACTTACCAGATCATCTGGTCTTTTCATTCCTAGGTCTAGAATATCTCCATCATCCCAGGTCAGATGTCCTTCCCAATCTCCACTCACTGAGAGCAATGGAAATGGGTTTGTTTCCTCTCAGTACTTTGATATGTTCATTATCTTTTGGGGTAGAGGGCCATATTGTTGTTCCCAGGAAATAAGATCATGTGCCTATGTCACAAGAGCACATGGTTTCACTAGGGTCAGTTAGTCCAACCCATGTCCCTTTTCTAGAGTTATTCCCATATAACAGTAGTTTGTATAGACAATAAGTGTAGAGTTTTAACGCCTGTTCAGTTAAGATATAAGCCTCCTATGTTCTGATGCTAGTCATAAAGAAAAGTACCATGTAAAGTCTGGTGGTAACTATGCATGCTTCGCCTGCGACTGGGATTTAGGCCATTTTTTCCCAGCTTCTCCTATACAAATGCTGACAATCAAGAGGAGGTCTCTTTGTTAACAAGAACAAAGTCACCAAAAGAAGATTCCTATTCACCTGCCACAAGGAAAAGTGCACAACCATTCTTCTAGAACAACACTTACCATGTTTTGTCCCTCATTGCCATTATTTTAGCCAAAGTTATATTGTGCATGACAAAATTTAAATGCGTTTTTCAGGCAACTGTATTTTTTAGTTTAGAAGTATTTTTTATTTTAATCATAAAGGAGACCCACAGAAACATTGTAACATATTGGCTAAGAATATTTTCATTTAAGAATTGAAGGTACTTAAAAATGAAGATGTATCTGGTTTTCTGATTTTTAAGAAGGCCTACTATAATAATTGTGTATTTAATGAGAGCCTACTATGTTTCATTTAATAAGAATAAAAAGGAATAAATTCCTACTATGAAGATGGTAGAGTTGGAATTTGATACTAGAGGCATTTTGTCTTTGTAACTTGAGTTATTATGTTTTCCCACGCAAGGCTTTGGGGGATACGAACAGCATGGTGAAGCATCCCATTCTGCTTGAAGATTGAAATGTAACTGTGCATACTGAGGGTGTATAACAACTGTAGAAAAGTGTCAGAATTACATAGCAGTATATTCATAGAATGCAATTGTCAGGAGCATGAACTTAGGGTCGTGGTTTTTCCCCTTATAAGAGAAGAGAAAAGTGTGTGTTGGTTTCACTAGAGACATTTCTTGCTTGGAGTAAAATCAGAGATGCTTTTCTTCCAAGTGAGAGGAAAGCCTTGCTATTTCAAGTCAGATTTGAATGTTGTACAGGAAATTAAACATATAGGAAAAAGCACAAAACTGTGAAATTCTAAGATTTTAAAACAATTATGACAGTGTTTGCTCACTTGTAGTTGTGGGAATAATTAAATTTTTTGGTGACACATTAACCAATCAGGCATGCCTAAAAGAATGTGTAAGTTTGAAAAGTGTCATTAAATTTGCCAAGGAAAATATAGACCTCCATTAATATCATATTGTGTTTGTGTTGTCATACATTTTATCCATGCTGATTTTCTTTCGCTGAGGCATCACAGAAGCACTTCTCAGCAATATGAACTTCATGTGCCTTGTGTCTCTTCAGACTGTGTAAAAGAAAATCCTCAATATGGTTAAAGAAATGTTTTAAAATCATATTCTTTTACATATCACTTGGGATTGACATCAGAAAAGAAGTATAATGATTTGCAATTTCCCAATAGTAGGAGTATGGCATTATGAACATTGAGAGTCCTGTTTACAGCCTTCAAATTTCTCCCATTAGTTAATAATTAATAATTAGTTAATAATTAATGACACTTATTACAAGGTATTCGGCTGTGGCCTGAGAAACCATGGTGATGTGAAAAGAATTAGAATTTAGAATAAATGACCCTTACTGCACCTAAAAACTCTTTTGTATTTTCAAGAATTATTTTGCTGTCATTCACTGTTCAAATGTAATCTCTTGTCTTGAGAACCATTCAGATTAAAAGACCTTTCAAACATACCCAAGCAATCAATACCTAATTCATTCTGCTCGGCTTCCTGCTGGGCATAAGCATATAGTTGCTGCCATCTCCCTTCGGGCATTTTGGGAAAGGTGCCATCATTTTAGATATATTTTCTCCCTGGAGCTGGGAAACTATATAGATATAAATAAAGATGACATATTAGGTTGATCGTATTAAAACTTTTTCTAAGAGAATCAATATAAGTTTGAAAACAGTTGGATAGTGAAATATGCAGGATATCATTAAAGAAGTGACCGCTTGGTCTTAGGTATTCAGAGCCTTGTTATTTGAGTTGAGAGATATTCTAGTTCTTTGACTGGCTGAGGTCTCTCTTGTTTCTGGAAGAAACTCTGAGGTTTATTTTTCCGATATTGGTTTTAACACCTATAAGTGCCCTGAGAACGTTTTGCAGTGACCAATGTTGACAGAGATGGTAGGACATAAGACTAGTAAAGGCTGTGTCAGGGAAACGTTTGGAATAACTAGGAGATATGAAATTATCCTTGCAGTTCTTGGTATAATCAGCAAAATGCATCAGCTAATTTATTCTATTCTTTTTTTCAAGTGAATAAAGTGTACCCTCATTATTTTAACTTCAACAGTTTGAATACCTGAGTTTTGTAATTTGGCTTGGAAACATCAGTGCTGCTGGATGCCAGTACCACACTTACAATTTGTAAGTAAATGAAACTCCAAATGACCTCACATTGCAAATTTACTTATGGTATATAAAATGTCATAGCATTTCCACGTGTATTTTTTTTCAAAATCAGTATAAGGTGAACTGGTTTTTATTTTTGACAGTTTCATATAATCTCTCTTCTCTTTGCCAAAAAAAGTTTTTCATTTCATCCCCAAAGGTGCTAGGGCTCAGCTTCTTGTGGCATGATAAAACAATCACATTTTGTAATTTTACTTTCTGACCACCAAGCATGAGAACATGAAGCATTTTGTGCTTTGATTGTACTTCAGTGACAGTACATGGGTTTCTGGTTTGCTGCTTAGACAGCCTCCAGAGCTGGGGAAGGTCATTCATTGAGAGATTTTGGAGGTAACAGTTACCTCTAGAATGCCAGGTGAGTTATGTATTAGGTCAGCTATTTGGGTAAGATTGTGGTCTGTAGTCAAGTTTGAATTCACTAGTAAATGGTAGAAAATACACTGGAGAAAGCTCAGGTATTATCAAATTTACATATCCCTTCCCTAAACATGCCAGGTGACTGTGACCTCACAATTGGTAAATTATGCCAGTCTAGAACAGACTTCTGGGATAGATAAGTCAGACAAGAGCTGTGTGACTTTCCAAGCCACAAGGCCGTGGAAGTGAACCTAGTCATGGTGAAACAGAGAAGCAGCCTCTAAACAGAGAAAGAAGTCAAGGCAACAGGGTAGAATGTGATGGATAGTGTCATGGCAACAGACAGCAAGGATCAGGAAAGTGCTACATCGTGGAAGCCTAGGAAGGCACAAGAATATGTCATGAGAGACACATGAAGACACAACATTTATTGATGAAGGCAGGCCTGCTTTATATGAGCAGCTTATTAGAAAGACAACGGATTCTACAATAGGCCTGATATTCAATAGTTAGAATTTAGCCTCAGCCAAATGATTGTTGGGAGGAATACAGGGCCCCAGGACTAAAGCCTAACACAGAGCTAACTAAGAATTTCACAGAGCTTATTATATTCTTCTGGGGATTTGGAATTGCTTCCATTAGTATTTTCATTTAATAGTCGAGGAAACTAAGCTACATGAAAGTTAATTACTTGCCTAGAGTCACACACAGCTGATAAGGGAGCAAATGTACCTGTTCGTGCAGTCCTTCTTGAAATCTTATGGTGATAAGCAGGATGATTTAATTGGCAGGTTATGAAAGCCTTGGCTATGAGACAGATAGGACAGAATGACTCTTAATATAAGAGACTATACAAGTAAAAAGATAGCTTCATCATTAAGATCAAAGCACAGGATCAAATCAGGGACAATGCTGGAGAAATTTGGGTTATTTTTAGCCCAAAGCTTGTTAACATCTTTCCCGTCCGAAGGTGCTAATACATGGTGAGCAGCTGAATACCTGGTGGAGCCAAACCTCCATCAGGAGGTGGGGTAAGAGCAAAAATTATGTCAAGAACAATCATGCCAAGGACACAGTAGGCTCTGAAATATCTGTGGATAAGTAAGTGAAACTATCTCTCAGTTCAAGGGACTCATTCTCAAACTTTTATAGAGAGTGTTTCCAGCTGTTCTCTACTCATGGATATTGTGTTTTATCATGTTAGTATTTCACCTTTACGAAAAGAAAACCTTAAGAGAAAAAAAATCATTTCTTTTACTAACTTGAGCTGAATTCTGTGTTTTTGTAAGTCATAGTATCTCACATAAAATTTTAGGGATCCAGAGCACATGGGTTCAGGGAGACTAATCATCCCCTACATCTGCTTTTGTACCTGGGAAGAATCATCTAGCAAAAACTGTAAAATTGTAGGCATGTTTATCTTTGTTTATTTTAAACTCTCTGTAGGAAACACAAGAATGTCTACTTCAAGGGACTTATGTAAAGACATTTATAGTTCAAATTCAAGAGGAGATGCTCTGTCTATGAAAGCTGCACACTAGCCTAGTTTGTAGCTATGTCCCATTATTTGAAATTGTGCCTATATATATTTGAGACATTTTTCCTGTTATCCCTGATTACATTTTCCCCATAGCAGTTTACTACACAGTAAAGTAGTAAAGACAGTTGCTTAATGCATTTCAGTCTTAGCGCATCAGGAATCCCTAAGCCAGTTGAGAACTGTATTTTCCCATAGAGTAGCTCCAGCACATTCTGGATCTGGTGAGAATACCCTAGTATATGATGATAACGTCACAAAGGCAGACTACTCTAGTACAAAGCAGTAAATGTTGATATTGAAGAAAATTCATAAAATATTTGAACACAATTGTGGTCCATACCCAATTCTCAATGACTGTTTTTGTAGATCATCAAATTATAACTAAAGTCAACTGTGGTTCTGCCCTAATGGACAGGAACAATAGCAGAAATAACCCTAACCCATAGATAACTCGAATGCATTTTAACTTTGCTTTGGAATGCTTTTTATGATAATTTTCACAGCACATTGATCTGATTATGTTTTGTTTTGGATAATGATGAAATTAGCTTGCATTTCGTGACCTGATGGGTTAGAAAGGAGCCCAGGAGTGAATCAGAAAAGCAGGATGGGAACAATCCCCAGTGCTTTCCACAAAGGAAAGCTGAGCAGATAAAAGTCTGAAAAACTGAAAGGCTCTGACTCATCAACAAACAACCACCAGGCTCTCAGTGCATAAAAACATGAATTTCTCCTTCCTCGTCCTTCTCTTCCCCCGCCTCCTCTTCCTCCTTGACTTCCTCTTCCTCCTCCTCCCCCTTCTCCTTGTCCTTCTCTTCCTCCTCCTCTTCCTCCTTGACCTCCTCTTCTTCCTCCTCCCCCTTCTCCTCCTCCTTCTCATCCTCCTCGTCCTTCTCTTCCTCCTCCTCTTCCTGCTCCTCCTCCCCCTTCTCCTCCTCCTCTTCCTCATCCTCATCCTCTTTCAATTCTCCCACTTCTCCATTTCCATCTTCTTTTCCTTCATTTTTTTCCTTCAGTCATGGGAAACAACTCAAAATAAAAGGAAAATCCAATGATGTCAGTATTAGGCCTTGGGTGATGAGGAATCCTGGGTTCTGTGTGGCCTCAGACAGTGATGTCAGAAGAAATATGACCAGAGAGGAGTTGTAATAATAAAAAAGTCAGGAATGGAAGCAAGGCAGTAGGTCAGCCAAAGTGTCCCTAGATCCTAGCAAGGCTGTTTGCTAAACGTTAAATGTGTAATCAGATATCCCAAATGTCATGAAAATATTGAAGGTTGGCACCAAGTAGTAGTTATAGGATGGTGCCATTGCCAGGGAAAGATTTTACCCAGCCAAGAAGCTACTGTCCACAGAGACCACATAGGGATACCCAACAATGCCATGCAGAGTCAGTGAGAAAACACTTAAAACTTCAACACTTACATGGTTGAAGAAATACCAAACACTGTTCTTCAGTACTGCTCACAACTGATCAAATAAAGGCTTTCACCCTCCATAGAACATCAATAGGATGAAATTTTTGAAGTAGGAAGATGTTTTATGGCAGGCCCCAGGTCTGCCTCCTCGAGATGCCCCTTTTAAGATGAATTCTTCTTGGTGCTGAAGTCAAGGCTAAAGCTTCTCTCTGGTTCTTCAAGTTCCTTTTCAAAACACTTGTGAGGGGAAGCACATCCCTTCATTTCAGTGGTTTTCTTCAAAATGGCTGAGACAAGGAAATTCAGATTTTTCCATAACTATTAGGGAAGAAACAAAAAAAGAAATTAAAAACATAAATATGGATTAAAATATGCATTCATGTCAGATGTAAGATAACGATCACAGACTGACACTGATTACTTATCACTTGGCTATGTAGAGTGCGGCATTCAAAAGGGCACAGAAACCCAGAATGACATCATTGACTTGGCAAAGTCTACTGTGGGGAGGAAAAGGAAGTATTTACAAATCTATTTGTCACCCATGGCAAATAGATACACACTCATCTCAAAGATCCAGCATGAACTATCACTTTATTTTGTTTGGCTTTCATATAATTAATATTAGAACAATTAATGTATTCATTCCTAGAAGCCCCACAGGAGTAGAAATTCTGGCTGATTTATTAAACAAGGTGTCTCCATGTAAAATGTCTTGACTTCTTTTAGTGTTTATACTTTAAAAAAAATTGGTTGAGAATTTTATATTGTATAATCTGATTATATTCATCCTCTCCCACACTCCTAAATGATCCACCTATAATCCTTATTCACACAATATTGTGTCCACTTAAGAAAACCCAAAACACCAAGTCCATTTGGGCTGCTCATCTACTCTTGGGTGTGGGGCTACCCACTGAAGAACAGTTGACATACCAGAGGCCTGACTCTTAAAGGAAACACCCTCCCTCTCCCAACAGCTACCAACTGCCAGTAGCGCCTCTAGGGGTGAAACTTCTTGCTCAGCTCTCTTCTTCCTGATAGGCTTTTATCTGGCTTGAGTTTCAGCAAGTCTTGGACATTCTGTCACAAGCACTGTGATTTGACTTGTGCCCATACCCTCTTATGTCTGGAAAACACTATTTCTTTGTACTCATCCACAACCTCTGGCTCTTGTAATTTCTAGTCCCTCTTTCACAATGATACCTGAGTCTTGGTGAAAGAAGGTGCTATTTCAGTGTTCCATTTAGGGCTGAGCGTTCCATAGTCTCATTTTCTGAACATTGGCTAGTTATGAGTTTCTGTATTAAATGTCACCTACTGACAAAAAAGCTTCTCTGATGAGGGTTGAGAGATGCGCTAATCTATGGCTATAACAATAAGTCATTAGGAGTTTGTTTACTACTATGTTCATTTGACACAATAAAGAGGTATATTCTCCCCTAGGGACTACACATTGTCTGGCCACATGTTCTTGACCCTGAAAATAGTGCCAGGTATGGATTTTGTCTTGTGAAGCTGGCCTTAAATTCAATCAGAAAGGTTGGTTACTTCCTCAGTATATGTTCCACTATCGCTCCAGTAGGCATGCCTTGCCAGACCAGTCCTGATAGGAGTTTACAGGGTTCATACCTCGGTAAGAGTGATGATTACTTTTTGCTCCATTAGCATGCATAGCACCTTCCAGCACTGTGAAACCTAGCTTACCATAAATGTTGAAGCTTCCAGGTCATTATCAGCTTGGTTTCACCATGTTCTATGTTTCTAGTATATGGTGTCTTCAGCAATAGGGTCTTACTGTCAAGTACTAGAGTGTAACCATAAGCATTGACAATAACCTATAATGTTTTTATTTGATAGCCTGTGGTGTCTAGGAGAGGCATTGTTACCCCATTGTAACATTATTTCATTTAATTTCTTTTTATATACATGCATGTATATATTCTAGTTTGTTAGTTAGTTATCCCTCCCCATGTTGATGGCGTTGGTTTCTGAACCTTCAAGTGCCATCAGAAATGACTTTCTGGATATTCTCTCTCTCTCTCTCTCTCTCTCTCTCTCTCTCTCTCACTATCTCTCTCTCTCTCTCTGTGTGTGTGTGTGTATGTGTGTGTGTGTATGTGTGTGTGTGTGTGTATGGGGGAAATACTTGTGTGTATGGATGGAGAACAGTCAACTTCAGGTGTCATTCCTCAGGATGATGTCCAGGGACCTGCTCATCTCTGCCTCCTCACTGCTGGGATTACTACACTTACCACCGAGCCCAGCCTTTTTTATATGTGTTCTGGGGTTAAACTCAATTCTTCATGCTGGAAAAGTACTTCTCTGACTGAGCTATCTCCTCTGACCTGTGTTTTCCAAACCCAAGAATAAATAACTTGCTATTATACTCTCAGAGTGGCCTTATATTTTAGAAGGCAACCTCTTCTACAGCCAACTGGCATAAATATAGCTATTGACACGGGACAAGCTCACCTCCCAACCAGGGAAGATGCTGACATGGGACAAGCTCATTTCCCAACCAGGGAAGATGCTGTAGCAATTGCGGACCCAGTCTGCTTCTTTGCTGTCACTTACTTGCAAGTGTAAACACACCCACGTTAGGCCACGACATCTGTTCACAGTGCCCCCCACTTTCTTTGTGTCCAGCAGCCTGAGCAACTCCAGTATCCCCACCCCCACACCCTGTTCCCCTTCTAACCTTGGACATAGGCCTGCTTTTGTTCTTAGCACCCCAGATCTCTGGACAACTCTCTTAGCCTGGACTGACCCACTGTGTCCTGATCCCCTGCACTCAGATCAACTCAAATTTCCAGTCGAGTTTGTTAGACCTTCACAGGCTGTCCTCACCCCACCTTGCCTTTGGACTCCTGAGACCAGCCTTCTACCCTGGCTGTCCCCACCTTCACCTTGCCTTGGATTCCTGAGCTGCCTTTTCTGACTCATTTTAACCATGTTAGACCATCCACTGAGCATCACTGCTGAGCTGATTGTAGCCTTTCATAATCCTGGCATGAAGAGGGACATAATGGATTTTCAGAAGTTCCTGCATTGTCTGTTTACCAGATGTGGCACCTCTTCCATCTGTTTACCATTATTTTATTTTATTTTTTGAATTTAACTTTATATAGCAGATGAAAGTACTACTGAGATTCTTTTCAACCATAATATTCCTTACTTAGGATATTGTATGATAACCTCAGGAAACATTAAGGCCTAAGAATTTAGTACCAATATCACTTGGGGATCTCTTTTAAAACCACAGAAGTCTTTTATTCAAGGTGTTTCACATTTCAGAGGAACTCAGAGCTTTTTATTGAACTAAGGATTTCATAAGCCTGTCAAGGTGTTTTGAGCAAGAAGTTAAAACTGATAAAACATTCAAAGAATAAGAGACTGCAGAGTGTGTATCCTTGGATAGCACTCCTGTATTGAACCTCACCCACCCATGGCTCAGGGAGCACTGCAGAAGAGGGGGCAGAAAGATTGTAAGAGCCAGGTCGGTCCATGACGATAAGGAAGCAGAGATTTCAGGCCACTGGAAGCTTGTGCATGTGAACTTGTGGCAATGGTGGCATGGAGCACAGGACCCACGCCAACTCAATTAAACAAGGGCCCAGAGGGGAGGAGAGAAATGGGTGGCATGTCGGCACTAGACTGAGAACTTTTGGAGACTGATTGCTGCTAGGTGAGGGAGGGTACACCTTTCATACACTCTAGATGGGTTGACTAGATTCCATTGGACAAATTTACACTGAAGGACATTTGGGTACAAATGCTTGACTGGATAGGCCTTAACATGTATGGCGGAATACGTGAGGTCTGGTGGGGGGTTAAGAGAGGCATGGACGGGAAAGGGGGTCTAAATTTGATTAAGAACTGTTGTATGAAATTATGAAATCTCGATTAAAAAAACCTCATAAAACATCAACAAATCTTGGAATCTTTGAGGATCTCAAAAGGGACCCTTTTTGATAGACACTGCTCCCAAGCACATGTTACCATGTACGACTGCTGCCCCCTCTGCTATGATAGACTTTAGACAGCGAGGACAGAAGCTCATTTTACAAGTCACAGTGGATGTCTGATTACCTGATACACATGCAATCTCTATGTGACTCACTTCTCATTTTATTCCTTTCTCCTTTTCTCTACTCCCTTATAGAGAGGAATACCCAATATCCCATTTCAGGAAAAGTCAGTCAGGAAGTAAAAAATAATACCTCTCAAGAATTAGGGTGTGTTTGCTATTTCTGCATTTT
>NW_008348218.1:2811789-2816540 GCF_000622305.1 Nannospalax galili | reverse complement strand
CTTCTTCCTTCCTTCCTTCCTTCCCTCCCTCCTTCCTTCTTTACTTCCTTCCTTCCTTCCTTCCTTCCTTCCTTCCCTCCTTCCTTCCTTCTTTCCTTCCTTCCTTCCTTCCTTCGTCTGTCTGTCTGTTTTCTTGTGAGACAAGGTCACACTGTAGCCCCAGATTCACTGGTACTTGTTTTGTAGATAAGGCTGGTCTCAATCTCACAGAGATTTGCCTGCCTCTCCCTCCCAAGTGCTGGGATTAAAAGCATGTGCAACCATGCCCAGCTTATTTCTGTGCTTTCTAAAAAATAATTTACTGAGAATTTCATACATGCATATAAGGTGTGTCAAGGCATGGAGGGCTGCACGATAGACTTACCCCAAGAGAGGCCCGAGGGCAGGAGAGCAGGCCAGGAGAGTTCCTTCCTTGGTTTTTTTATGGGTCTTTTTGCTACTCTAACATTCCCCCCTCTGTAAAGGTAACCCTAAGGTCTTTTAAGGATTAGATAAGATCTCCCAAATTCTTTCAACATTTTTGCCTTTGGAATGGAGTATGTTGTTAAGAGGCCCAAGGACATTGTGACTTTCAGCCAAGAAACTGGATATTTTTCTTTGGGGTCTTTTTACCCTAACTGCCTAGCCAATTCATTCCTCCTCTTCTTATCATACCATACTCTGAAGACTTTACCCAAACTGCTGATAGGGAATCAGGATGCAGACCTCTCTGGCTTCTTCCATGCTGAACAGGGACACAGGGTGAGGCAATTGGGGTACCCCTTCAGTGGGTCTATCTAAAAAACTCCCAAATTGCATAACTCTTCTTTTTCTGTGAAGAAGTAAAGGCAAGAGTAATTATCATTACAAGTTCTAGATGGAACTAGAAAAAAAGTCAGAACAGGGCAATTTTCAAGTGTTCATATGAGACCATTGGAGTTTCTTGACAAGAGCTTCCGAAAGCATCCCTCTACTGTGTTCCTCCTCATTTTGCTTTTGTCTTCCAAGGCTGTAGTCTAGAGTGATGGATTCAGGATTTGCTTTCAGGTATTTTGATAGCTGTTGAAGTGGTTAGACTCAGTGTCAGTTCTCTCTCAAAGGCTTCAGGATAATTGAAGGGTTGCTGAGGTGTATATCTGACCTGAGGGTATGCACACTGGAAAGCTTTTACCCAGCATAGGTCATGCCTTCTCTTCCTAGCCTTCCCAGATTGTATAATTTAGCCCTCCCTAAATCCAGGAGACCATGTGTGTTAGGGCCAAAGTACATACAGTTGGCTAGGCAGAGTGGCTGGATACTCTGGTGAGGATCCAACGACCCTGCTTGTCATTCCTTTAATGAATGAGCACAACCGTCAAGAAGCCCAACTGTGGCTAAGTTTAGAGATCAGGCTCAGCTGAAGTCGTGATGATGGTAATTATTTCATGCAGAAAGGACTGTTGTATAGCATCATCTTATTAAAAGGACCTGGAATTTAAAAGGATTTGTTACTAGGACCCACATATGAGGGAGAACATATGTCGATTGTTTTTCTGAGACTGTTACTTCACTTAGTATAACAGTTTCTAGATCCATCCATTTACCCACAAATTTCATTATTTTATCTTTCTTTACTGCTGAATAGAACTTCATTGTGTAAATATATCACATTTTTGTTAGCCACTCATCAGTTGAGGGCCACTTAGGTTGCTTCCATTACTTAGCTATTGTGAAAAGAGCAGCAACAAATATGGTTGTGCAAGTGTCTCTACAATACGATGAGTCCTTTGGGTATATGCCAAGGAGTGGTATAACCGGGTCATATGGTAGGTTCATTTATAGTTTTTTAAGAGTTCTCCACACTGTTTTCCATAGAGGCTACATGAGTGTGCAATCCTACAGCAGTGAATGAGCATTCCCCTTTCTCCACATCCTCGCCAGCATTTGGTATCCTTTGTTCTCTTGATCCTAGCCAGTCTGATTGGGGTGATACCTTAGGGTGGTTTTAATTTGCATTCTCCTAATTACCAACGATGCTGGATACTTTTTTCTCTTCCTTTGAGAACTCTCTGTTTAGATCTTTAGCCCATCTTTCAATTGGATCATTTGGTTTCTTGATTCTTTGTTTTTTGAGTTCTTTATATATTCTGGATGTCAAACCTCTGTCAGATGTGTCACTGGGGAAGATTTTTTCCCACTCTGTGGGTTTTCTCTTTGCATTTTTGATTGTTTCTTTTGCTGTACAGAAGCTTTTTAGTTTAATGACGTCCCATTTGTTGATTGCTGACCTTACTTCCTGTCTGATTCTGTCCGATTTTCTCCTTTCTTACACCTATATCTTTTAAGTTACTACTATATTTTCTTCTAATAATTTCAGGGTTTACAGTTTCATGTTGAGGTCTTTGATCCATTTGGAGTTAACTTTTGTGCAAGGTGAAAGATAAGGATCTAGTTTCATTCTTCTACAGGTGGAGATCCAGTTTTGCCAGAACAATTTGTTGAAGATGCTGTCTTTCCTCCATTGTATGTTCTTGGCACCTTTGTCAAGTATCAGGTGGTTGAAATTGTGTGTACTCAGATTTGGGTTTTTAATGATGTTCCATTGATCTATGTATCTATTTTTGTGCCAGTACAATGCTGTTTCTATGACTCTAGTTCTGTTATATACTTTGGCCTCTGGCATAGTAATCCCCCAGCATTGCTCTTTGTGCTCAGGTTTGCTTTGGCTATCCGGGGTCTTTTGTGCTTCCATATGAATTTAATGATGTTTTTTCTAATTCTGTGAAGTATGTCATAGGGATTTTGATTGGGATTGCATTGAATTTATATATTGCTTCTGGTAGGTTGGTCATTTTCACAATATCAATTCTTCCAATCCATGAGCATGGGAGGCCCTTCCATCTCCTGGTTTCTTCCTCAATCTCTTTCTTTAATGATTTAAAATTTTAATTATAGAGATCTTTGGTATCTTTGGTAAGATTTATTCTGAGATATTTTTTGCAGCAATTGTGAATGAGGGCATTTCCCTGTATTCTTTCTCCAATTGTTTTTTATTGGTATGTAGAAATTCTACTGATTTTTGTAGATTGATTTTATAACCTGCCACTATACTGAAGATGTTGATCAGTTCTAGGAGTTTTCTGGTGGAACTTTTGGGATCTCTTAGGTATAGTATCATATCATCTGCAAAAAGTGATAACTTGACCTCTTCTTTTCCAATTAGTGCTCCTTTAATTTCCTTCACCTGTCTTACTGCTCTACCAAGCATTTCAAGCGCTATGTTGAAAAGGAGTGGCAATAGTGGACATCCTTGCCTGGTTCCTAATTTCACTGGGAGTGCCTCCAGTTTTTCTCCATTTAGAATGATGTTGGCTGTGGGTTTGTTGTATATAGCTTTAATTATGTTGAGGTATGTTCCCTCCAGTCCAATTCCCTCTAGCACTTTGAACATAAATCCCTGCTGAATTTTGTCAAAAGACTTTTCTGCATTTATTGAGATGATGATGTGATTTTTGTCTTTGAGTCCATTTATATGATTAATGACTTTTATTTATTTGCATATATTGAACTGGCCTTGCAGCTCTGCAATAAAGCCTACTTGATCATGGTGAATGATCTTTTTGATGTGTGTCTGTATGCATTTTTCTTTTGGTTGTGTCTTTATCCAGCTTGGGTATTAGAGTGATGCTGGCTTCATAGAAGGAATTTTGGAGTTCTCCCTCTGTTTCTATCATTTTGAATAATTTAAGTAGTATTTGTTGGAGGTCTTCTTTAAATGTCTGGTAGAATTCTGCTGTAAATCCATCTGGGCCTGGGCTTTTATTGGTTGGGAGGCTTTATATTATTGTTTCAATTTCCTTATATGTTATGGGTCTGTTTAAACTGTTGATCCCTTCTTGGTTTAACTTTGGTGGTTACCATGACTTTAGATATTCATCCATTTCTTTAAGATTCTCAAATTTAGTAGGTTTTCAAAATATTCCCTTTTACTGGTCTGGATCTTTTGGGTGTCTGTTGAGATGTTTCCCCTTTCACCTCTGATTTTGTTGATTTGGATTTGCTCTTTCTTTCTTTTGGTTAGCTGGGCTAAGTGTCTGTCTATCTTGTTTGGCTTTTCAAAGAACCAGCTCTTAGATTCACTGATTCTTTGTATTGTTTTCTTTGTTTCTATTTCGTTAATTTCCTCTCGATTTTGTTATTTCTTTTCTTCTGCTGGGTTTGGGTTTCATTTGTTCTTGTGTTTCCAGTGTCTTGAGTTGCAGCATTAGGTCATTTAATATTTGGGGTCTTTCCAATTTTTAATGTAGGCACTTAGAGCTATACACTTCACTTTTAGGACTACTTTTAAAGTGTCCCAGAGGTTGTGTTGTGTTGTATTCTCCTTTTCATTGAATTCCAGGAATTCTTTCATTTCTTTCTTAATGTCTCCTTTGACCCACTCATTGTTAAGAGTGTGTTGTTTAATCACCATTAGTTCGTGTAGTGACTAGGCTTTGTCCATTGTTGAATTTGCATTGTCCATTGTTGATTTTGCATTGTAGTCTGATAGAATGCATGGAATTATTTCAATATTTTGTATTTGTTGAGGTTTGTTTTGTGGCCTAGTATGTAGTCAGTTTTTGAAAAAGTTCCATGGGGTGCTGAGTAGGAAGTATATTTTGGTGCTTGGGTGGAATATTTGAAAGATGTCTGTTAGGTCCATTTGATGTATGGTATCATTTAATTCAGACATCTCTCTGTTTATTCTTCATCCAGTTGACCTGTCTAATGGAGACAATGGGGCACTGAAGTCC
>NW_008348218.1:2734481-2811696 GCF_000622305.1 Nannospalax galili | reverse complement strand
TTGTAATATCTTCTTGGTTAATTGTTCCTTTGATCAGAATGAAGTGACTCTCCTTACCTCTTCTTATTGGTTTTACTTTTCAGTCTATTTTCTCAGATATTAGAATTGCAACCCCTGCTTGTTTCTTAGTGTCATTTGCTTGGAATATTCTTTCCATCCTTTTACCTTAAGGTAGTGCCTGTCCTTGAAGGTGAGATGGGTTTCTTGCAGACAGCAAAGAGATAGATTTTGCTTCTTAATCCATTCACTGAGCCTGTGTCTTTTGACTGGGAGTTCAGTCCATTGATATTTAAGGTTATTGTTGAAAGATGTGCATTGGTTGCTGTCATTTTGATTGCTGTTTGTGTTTTGTAATTTTGTGTTTCCTCAACTATACCTTTATTTTTTTTGTTTTGCGGGGGTATAGTTTTTTCTCTCTCTGCTCTCTGTATTGCTTCAAATATTTTTTGAAGGGCTGGTTTTGTGGACATGTAGCCTTTCAGACTATTCGTGTCATGGAAGAGTTTTCTTTCCCATCAATTATAATAGACATTTTTGCTGGGTAAAATATTCTGGGCTGGCATCTATTGTCATGTAGAACTGGAAATACCTTGGTCCAGGCTCTTCTGGCTTTCATAGCTTGCATTTATAAGTCAGTTATAATTCTGATGGGATTTCCTTTGTACATGACTTGTTTATCTTTTGCTGCTTTCAATATTCTCTCTTTGTTCTGTACATTTAGTGTTTTTGCTATAATATGTCACAGGTAGTATCTTTTCTGATCCTGTCTATTTCTTTCTATGTGCTTCCTGTATTTGTATGGGGATGTCTTTTCTTTATTTTGGGAAATTCTCTTCTACAATCCTGTTTAACATCTGGTCAATACCATTAACCTGAAATTCTTCTTCCTCTATTCCTATGATCCATAGATTTGGTCTTTTCATGGTGTGCCATATCTCTTGCATATTCCATTCTTGTGTTTTTTTTTAAGTTTTATATAATCTTTGCTTGAGTGGACCAGTTCTTCCACTTTATCCTCCAGTGTTGATATTGTTTTCCATTTCATTCATTCTAGCGGAGAGGCTTTCCCTTGCTGTTTCAAGTTGGCTTACTGAGTTTTGCACTGCCTTCTTCATTTCTGCCTGAGTTTTCTTCAATGTTTCTCTCTCTTTTGTGAATTCATTCAGAAGTTTATCCCTATCTTCTTTTAGTTCTTTGTTTGTTCATGTGTTCTTTAAATTTGTTGAATTCCTTGTTCATGTTTATGATTGTTCTTTTAAATTCAGTGTCCTGGATTATATCTAGGGGGTTCTCCTTGTAGAACTCTTCTACAGGATTAGTGGAGTTTCCCGGTGACATAGTGTTTTGGCTTTCCATTTTATTATTCTTTTGTTGTGGTTTTAGCATGTGAATTTGTTTTGTTTATGATTCATGTGGAGGCAGAATCTGGGCACTTTCAGGCAGTCTCCTGCGTTCTCAGCCCCTATGCCAGAAGGAGACCAGAACCCGGTACTTTGTGATGGTCTGCCGCTATACCGATGGAGGTCGGAATCCACCCTCTTATATTTCTGCTACTTTTTAAAAGTGTGTGTGTGTGTGTGTGTGTGTGTGTGTATGTGTGTGTGTGTGTATGAGTGGAGTGGTGTATGGATGTATGTGGTATGTGTGCTGAGTAGGGAAGGGATGGTAGGATATGGGACAAGGATCAGATAAACACTGCTCACAATACCTCCATACTGTAACTGTGCAATTCAGGCATGGGCAAATGAACTGATACTATCTATTCTCAGAGACTCTGTGATAGACTGCTTTTGTTTGTTTGGCTGGTTGTTTTCAATTTTGATATTTTCAAGACGCAATCTTACTATATATTCCAGCCTGGCTTTGAGGTCTCTATACTGCCCAGGACATCCATGACTGTGCCATATTTTTAACTCCACCTCTCTAGTGCTGGGATTAGAGGTATTTACCACCATGACTGTCTGGTTTGTTTATCATGCTGAAGCATGCAAAAATTTTTTTAACTAAAACAAATACACAGTGATTCCCTCTTAAGGCTAATAAGTGTATATTGTTTCTGCTGAGAAGCGTGTCTTTCAAATTTTCAGTATTTTATTTCCATGCTTTAAGGCAAATGATGATCTAGTCTGTTTCACAGCAAAAAGAGCTCAACCTTTGTAGATATTCTGAAACATTGACTTTTCAGTGTTTCAGAAAAGGTAATGATCATTTTAAGATTATGATGGAACAGGATTCTTGAGATGTCTATTTTTTAAATGATATCCAAATCCTTGCCATCATCAACTCCATTTCTTCATATCCTACAGTCAACGCTACTGTTTCTTTATGGGGTTAAAAATAAATTACTGATATCAATTTAAAAATGAAGCTTAACTGGGTGTGGTGATGCATGCCTTTAATCCCAGCACTTGGGAGGCAGAGGCAGGCAGATCTCTGTGAGTTCAAGGCCAGCCTGGTCTACATAGTGAGTTCCGGGACACAACTGGGGCTACAGGGAGACCCTGTCTCAAAATGACCAAAAAAAAAAAAAAAAAAAAAAAGGAGCTTAATCTGGCTGCCATGCAAAGTTAAGGGTAGGAGGTAAAAGCTCTGGTGGTTGACTAGGCAAAGAATGGCCCTCATGGTAAGTTCTCATATCCCTGTAATATTAGAATCAGGCCTGAGCACAAGCCACAGGAACTTTAACACCACATGGCTCAGCAATCAGCATCACCTTCGTGAAATCTTCTGCTTCTGACCACTTGTCTGGTCTTTCCTGTATACTCCCTTGAGGTGAAAATTTCCTATCCTGCTTCACCACCGTATACGGGTTAAGCGGCAGTGTGGTCCAGTCAGTTGTCTTCTGGGATGCAGGCAGCACCCCTTAGGAATCATCCAAAACTATAGCATCTCATGTGTCTCCATCTAAAACCAGAATTTTGGGGACTAGAGAGATAACTCGGCAGTTAAGAGCACTGGGTTCGCTTGCAGAAGACCAAGGTTCAGTTCCCAGCATCCACAGGGTGACTAACAACCATCCTTATCTCCAGTTTGAAGGAATCTGATGCCCTCTTCTGGCTTCCTTAGGCACTGCATGCGCACACATACATGCAGGTGCACTTGTGTAGATTCCGGCAAAACACTCAGATAACATGAAATATAAATAAATAAATAAATAAATAAATAACTTCACAAATCATATAAATAAAAACCAGTATCTGAATAACCAGAAGACTGGTTTGGGACTCTCCAAGGTATTCATTTCTGTTTATGTTCTCATTCCTAAACTCTCAGACTTAGGCAAATTGGAGATTCTTTTTGGTTAGTTACCCTTGATCCCGAACTTTTCCTCTTGTTCCTCTCTCATCTTCCACCACTAATTTTGAGACAAGATGCTTTTATTTCCCCCAGAATAATAAAGTTGTACCTTCTCAATGTTTTCTCACTGTTTTAAAAACCTAAGACTCTTTTATGACACTAATTTCCTGTTGCCAAACTCTTCTCCACAATCCCCAACCAGTTGGATAATAGGAAGGGCTAGAGTGGCAGTTTTCTTTTGCCACTCAAGTTTTGGGTTATAGCTAATACTCTTTCCATATTAGAAATTAAATCTTCTTGGAGACTTTGAGTTGGGGTACACATAGCTCATCTCACCTTGTAACTCATGTCTGTGATCCAGGAAACATTCTCCATTAATAATTGGACAACGGACTCAAGTTTGTCCTTGAATCTCTAACACGCTCCTGTATGATACTTTTTCTGGGAATAACCCGTAGACACCCTGTCCTGACTGTGCCTTAACCTCAGGTTCCGGTGACCTCCATTTCCACATGTCCACAGTGGTTTATTCCTTTGCCACTTGTCACATAACTATATCCATTCTCCTTTCCTATACGAGCCTTCTATATCCCTGCCTTGCTCTCAAGCCCACTTACTCTTGATCTTTTCTGATCTATGATCTGAGCCTTTTATTCCCTTCCTCTTTTCAACCTCTGTAATGTGTCACTTTGAGGACCCCGGTGTTGATTGTTTGACTTTCTCTTTCTTCAGTTTTCTAACTTACTGACCTTTAAACTCATACTTTTTACAGTCCTCCAGTCCTGGAGCATTTCTAGTAAATGTACATGATTTGTTCAAGGTCATGCAGCCATGTCTCAAATGAAAACTTAGCCCATGTAGCCCAAAAGTCCAGAGCCCTTTCTATCATACTCTACTTAGTTTCATTAGTTACCATGAAAAACTGATTATTTACTTAAAACCTAATATGGAAATATGCTACAACAGAAGATAAACTTCCAGACTTGAGGTAAGGAGGAACTAGGAAGGAGCAAAAATTCAGGAAAGTTTGATAATAATGTGTTGACTGTGTAGAAACAGTAAATTGTCTTTATTGAAAGAAATTTATCAACTACTGGAGACTCAGTAGGTCTTCAGCTTTTAAAGGGACATCGGTAAAAGAGAGAACTGTATTGAACAGTTGTGTAAGATATCTCAAGACTCAAAGTCAATGTGCATTGAAACAGAGCACTTTTCAGAGAACAGCTGGATAGGTTGTGACTGACCATTCTAAAGACCTCTGGAAAGGACTAACTTTCACACTGTATCTGCTTTCTCAGCATAGAAATACTTTGTTTTGAATGGTAGAAATCAGTTTTGAAAACACTGAAACTTTTGGCTGGAGTGATGGCTCAGAGGTTAAGATGACTGGCTGCTCTTGCAGAGGTCCTGGGTTTAATTCCTAGCACCACATGGAGGCTAGCAACCATCTATAACGCTAGTTCCTGGGGATCTGACACCTTCTGACCTCCCTGGACATTGCACAACATGGGTGCACTTACCTACAAGCAGGTAATACACTAATGTATGTAAAATCAAAACAACAAATAAAATACAAAAAAACACACTGAAACTTGTGGCAAAATATGAGTCTTCATACTCACCAAACAAACAAGTTCATCTATCACATTTCTTTATGGCCTGATATAAGTCTATTTGTCACAAGTAAACCTAACAGATTTTGTGCATTTGATGTCTTCCCCTAGCCTCCACTGGACTCTAAAATACTAGCCTATTTATTCAGTCATCAAATAACCTGCGGCCATCTATTCCTTGCCAGGGCCTAGGCTCAGCATGGAGTAAAGGGAGGGCACGGCTGGAAGGGCTCTGTATCACAGGCAAAGAATTCACTACGGAATCTTCTGCATGTTCACTTCCCTAGATAGTTCATTGTGGACTCTGTGACCTTCACTGACAAAATTGTGAGAAATGAACAAATGTTCCTTCAAGCCGCCAGCTAATTCATTGGTTATTATGGAGCTGATTGGATATTTTGTATGCATTCCAAAGTCTCTGAAGAGAGTCCTTGAAAGTACCATTCCACTAGAAGATGTGCGCTACAGACCTCCTGAGACTCCCACTACTGAGAACACACGTCAGCCCAATCAGTATGTGATGAGGTTTCACATCCACCTGACAGTTGGATCAAAAATTGCTTTCAACAGGAGCTGGTGCTTCTGGAGTTATTTAGAAACAGCACTGGAATCAGGGCTTTTATTGTGTGGATCATCTGTTTCTTTGAATGCTCTGAATTTCTGTACAAATATTTATAAAAGCTAGGATTTTCTTAATACCTACTACATGTCAAGTTCTCTGTTAAAGAGTCTAACAGATATTTTTCTCATCCAACAGCTTCACAAGTCACACAGTACTTTCCCCTCTTCAGAAAAGAGGATGAGAGGATTGATGTCATTTGTCCGTTGGCAGAGCTGAAAGAGGTAGAACAGGGATGGAGCCTCTACCCCTTAATTTCCAGAATCCAGGCTGAGAGCTCTGGCCACACAGCCACACAGAGCCCCAGAGCAGAAGAAGATGGGAGAGGAGTTTGGGCAGGACATCTTTCCTGATGAGTCAGTTTTTAAGTCCGACTCCCAAACATTTATAGGATTTATTTTCTGTTAGCGTTCATGTTTCCAAGAGTTTGCATTCTACTGAATGCCACACATTAAGACTGTGAGCTACAGTGGTAAGGCAGAGCAGACTGACTTTTCAGGGTGTGACAACTAAAAAGGAAAAAAAAATTGAATAGAGAATACGGGCTACATATTTACTGTATTGTATAAACAAGAAAGAAGACAGTGAAATGCTAGCTATTATGAAGGATGAACCATCACACAAACTTTGCAAGGCTGTGTTCTGTCTCTACATCAGCAATGGTATCTGATGATTCTCTGCTGATTTATTTCTTTTTGAAGCAGTTTGGTATCTAGGGCTGGCCTTGAACTTGATATGCGGCCAAAGATGACCTTGAACTTCAGATCATCCTGCTTCCAGCATCCCAAGGGCTAGTGCAGAGACACATCACCATGCCTAGCTTTTGCGTAGTGTTGGGGTAACACATGGTGTGGTGCATGCTAGGCAAGCACTCTACCAACTGAGCTACATACTCAACTTTCTCTACAAACTCATTCATAGAGTCTCTATGACGTAACAGTGACACGCTGTGTTCTCAGAAGAAAGAAAAATATTTTTAAAATAGCATAAAACAATAGTTCTTAGTGCTAATGTGAGCTATCTCTATGGTAATTATGGCTGATCTAATATTCTTTCTTTGGGTAATTGGATAATCTAGCTTTTACTAAGTGTGGATTTCTTATTCTGATTGAAGATGTCTCCCTGACTCGTTAGTTAACTATTTTTTAAATTATTTTTTAAGGTTGGCTTACAAAATAATGGGTTTCATTATGCTTTTTTCACACACGTACACACACATATTGTTATACTTTTTCTCACTCACACAGCCGCTGCATTTCACAGGCTCCCTCTCTACCCTGTTTGTTCCCTTCTTCCCTCCAAAGTCTTTGCTTCTGATTTCATGATGCATAGATTCCATTACAATGTTGTTATCCATTCTTCCTACTTTAGACTTTCTTCTCCTTTCTCTTGGTCTGCTTTCTGTTTTCATGTCTGCATGCTTATGTACATATATGCAAAAATAATTTAAATCCAGATTTCACATGTGAGAGAAACTTAGGGATTTGCTGAGTCTTACTTATTTCACTGAGCATCGTGATCTGCAGGTCCGTCTATTTTCCTGAAAATGTCCCAATTTTGGTATGAGATTCCATTGTGCATGTGCGCCACGTGTTCTTTAGGCGTTCATTTGTTGATGAGCACCTAGGCTGATGATAACTTTGCCATAGTGAACCCACAATAAATACGATTGGGGTGTCTCGATAGCATGGTGACTCAGCTTCTTTTGGGCATATTCCCAGAAGTGGTGTAGTTGAATCACTTGCTAGTTCTATTTTTAGGTTTTCGAAGAACCTCCACACTGATTTCCAGTGATTGCACTAGTTTACACTCTCATCACCAGTGCATGAGACTTCTTTTTGTCCATGTTTCACTTGTTTTGCTGTCATTGTTTTAATGTTTTTATTAGCATGTATTAATGACACATAGCAATGATGGACTTATGGCTTTCCATATGTGTACACGGTGTTTTCTGTCATATTCACCCCACATCTTATTCTCTCTTGTCTTCTCCCACACCTGCTAATTCCCTTTCTCTTCCCAACTAGCTATCCTACTTTCCTGTCTCTTTTGCAGGACTTATTAGGATTGTTTACAGGAGTATGCACACCTTATGGTAGCTAAGCCACTGAAGAAAATGTCCCTTTATTCACAATCAACTATAACTACATAAATCCTTAGAAACATATGGGGCTTTGTAAGACACCCCCAGGCCCCACCTCCTACGACAGTGTTGACAGCTCCAATATTGTGCAAATCTTATGTAGGTAATCACAGAAGCTATGAATTAAAGTGTAACTAATGGTCGTGTCATACCCCAAACTCAGTGTTCTACATTGCACCCCCATCCCTTGCTCCAGCTCTTGCAGTCTTTTGTTGGCTCCTTCTGCATTGTTTTCTGAGCCTGGGAGAGGGTGATATATCCATATCGCATGTATTGCTGGACATGCAGAATCTACTTATTTTCAGTACTTTGCTCAGTTTTGAATGTCTGCAGTCATTACCGAATAAGAAATCTTTGATCAGTGCTAGACAGCAGCACTAAGTTCTGGACATAAATTTAGTTAGAAGGAAATTTGATGGGCACATGATGCTCATCCATTGTAACAACAGCAGCAGCAACTTTCCCACTAGGATCTATAACCACCCTAGACACTGGGTTTTATTATGTTTTCAGTACCAGATTTGTATTACCTCCTGTGGAGCAGGCATCAAACACAATAAACCATGCACTATTGCACCAATGGGCTCATTTTGCCTGGCTAGTCAGTATTGTTTTGCTCGTGGTCCAGAGCTGAATTGAGACTGTTGCTGACAATTCTTCCCCAGCAGTCTGCATAGCACTTTACGGTACTATAAGGATTAGCCTTCGAGGAGGAAGCTTCCAGCTGAGTTCTAGACTGATTTCTGTATGTTCTACAAGCAGCAAGGCATGTGGCACCTTCAATAGAAGGGCCTGTGGAGCAACCAACAGCAGTGGCAGTTGCCTACATTATTCTGGGGCCTCAGGACCTCCATGACTGATAACTCATAGGAAAGTAGTCTACTCCTGGCACTGGAATTTTGCTTACTAACCTGTGTCTTCTGAGATTAGCTTTATATACCCCCCCATTTGAATGATTTTACCTTTTTGCTTAGCTTATCAAGAAAAATATTTCCTTACCACACTCATACGTCTTTAGTTTTGACTGATCCCACCTCACTTTTTCCTCTCTTTCATCTCCAGACACTACACACCCCAGCACTCTTAACCTTTCCGTCAGCAGTATTCACATCACACTGTCATGTCACAGGGATTCTACCACCATCCCCCAGGTCAAGGTCTTCATTCCACACTCATGAGGCTCCTTCTAGCTTCCTTGGTTTCATATATACTTTCTCCTGTGTAAAAACACACATGTAAAAGTGAGAGGCTAAGATTCACACATAAGGGAACAATATGGCCTTTCTCTTTCTTGGCCTGAGTTAGCTTATTTGATAAAGTATTTTCCTGAAAATCAGAGAATTGATTTTTCTTAATTGCTGAAAAATATCATTCTGTATATGTTCCACATTTTCATGATCTATTTATCAGTTGATGGACATCTAGGCTAATTCTGCTTCTTCCATAGTGTAACTAGAGTACTAATTAATATAGGTGTGCAATATCTCTGTGGTAGTAGTTAGAGTCCTTAGGGTATGTGCCTGGGGTGGTATACCTGGGCCATATTGCAGTCCTACTTTTAGCTTTTATAGAAATTTCCACACTGATGTCCACAGTGGCTTCAAAAGTTTAAACTTCTACCAAAAATGAAAGGAATTCCCTCTCTTCACATCCTCATCCGCATTTGTCATCTTTTTATTTTCTTAATTATAGTCATTCTGACTGTAGTGAGATGGAATTACAAAATGGCTTTAATTTGCATTTTCCTTATGGCTATGGATGTTCAACACTTTAAAAAATACTTATTGGCCATTTATATTTCTTCTTTTGAGAACACACTGCTCAGTTCCTAGATTAGAGTTCTCTGGAGGAAGATAACGGACAGAATGACTATATATTATAAAGGGGACTTATTAGATTGGCTTATACAACACACGCTGTGTAGTCCAACAATAGACATCTGCATAGGGGATGCTGAGGACCTGGTAGTTGCTCAGTCCATGGACTTGGTGCCTGAGCAGTCCTAATTTTGTGATGAAGGTTTACAAGGATTCCTGGAGGTCCTCAGTCCAAATTGTTAAACCGAGGAAGCTGGGTTCTGATAGCAACAAAAGATGGCAGGAGCAGTGGCAGGAGGAGGGTAGGTGTGCTGGCTGAAGGAGCCCTGACAGCCTCTTTATATTTATGCTGCTGTCAGAAGCTGTTGCCCACTCTGGGGAGGGTCTTGCCCATTTGGTGAACTCTTCCAGAAATACTCCCACCGACCATCACAGTGGTGTGTCTCTTCATTGATTACAGATATAATCAAATTGACCCCCAAGGTTAACCATGAGAGTTCCTTAAACTACTTTTGTACTGGATTTTTTTTTCTTACCTAGTTTCTTGAGATCCTTGTATATTATAGGATTTAAACCTTTGCCAGGTATGTGCCTGCCAAAGATTTTCTCCCATTCTGTAGAATATCTGTTCATTCAATTAACTCTTTAGCTATACAGAAGCTTTATGCTTTCACGAGGTTCTCACTGATAAATTGTTGGCCTTATTTCCTGAGCAACTCTAGTCTCAATCAGAAAGTCCTTTTCTATGTCCTGACATGTTTACCCTACTCTTTCCTCAAGCAGTTTCAGAGACATTGGTCTTACATTAAAATGTCTGAATCATTTGGAGTTTTTTGTTTGTTTGTTTTGATGGTGAGAGAGAACTATGTAGATATCTAGGTTGTTTTCCATGTGATGTAATTTTTGTAGCACCATTTGCAAAGGCTGCCTTTTATCTAATGTGTGATTTGAACTTTTAGAAATCGTGTAATGAGAGCTGTGTGTGCTTACAGCTGGACTGGGTATTCCATTCTATTCTGTTGGTCTGCATGGCTGTTTTGTGTCAGTACCAAGCTGTTCTGTTACTATATCTCTGTAGTATAACTTGAAATTGATATGATAATGCACTGTTTCCTTTTCCTCTCAGAATTCTTTTTGCTCTCTGAGGTGTTCTGCGCTTTCATGTACATTTCTAAAATTGTCTACTCTGATGGATTAATCTCTCAACTCTTGACAGACAGGATTTTTTCTTGCAGCTGATGGGGGTTAACACAGAAGTCTACAAATGATCAGCTTGAAGAGAATAGGAGACTGCAGAGTTCTCTGTCCTAAATGGGACACCCTGTCCTCCCAAGACTCAGGGATCTTGTTGAAGACAGGACATAAAGATTGTAAAATCTAGAGGGAGTAGATAAATACAAGAAAACTGTTGTCAAGACACCACAGGTAGTTGCACATATGAACTCACAGCACTTATGGCAGTGTGCACAAGACCTGTGAAAACTCAAACCAGACAGCACCCCAAGAGGGATAGAAGAGGTGTGCAGGAAGTCTTAGCCTTACCTAAAGATCTATTGACAAATGATAGATGCTGGAAGGAGCAGAGTTAGTTTTCCTTAACGGTACAATGATTGGTAGGTTGATCAGACTCTAAGACAGAGACTTTTATCCAAGAGTACATGGGAAACACAGATTAGACTTGATAGGTCTTTAAAATTAGGTACAAATAATAATAGTGGCTATGAAGTTGGGAGTGGTAAAGTAGGGTTAGGAAGGTGGGGAGGGGGTTCTGCATATGGTCAAAATATATTGTATAAATTATGAAATCAATAAAAATATGTTGAATTGAATCTAGGTTGCTCTTGATAGGACAGCCATTTTCACAACATGAATTCCTCTGATCTATGAGTATAGGAAGTATTTCTGTCTTTTAGTGCCTTCCTCAAATTCCTTGTTCAGTGCGCTTTAAATTGTACATTGTAGGGATCTTTCCTTTCCTTGGTTAGGTGTATTCAAGGTGTTTTATCCTTTTTGAGGCCATTGAAAATGAGAGTGCTTTTTTATTTCTGTCTTTTATTTCTGTCATGTTTGTCACTGGTATGTGAGAGGTTACTGATTTTGGCATGTTGATCTTATATCCTGCCACTTTGCATAAAGTGATTATCAGCTCTCAGAGTTTTCAAGTGGAATACTTAGGGTCTCTTATGTATTGAATAGTGGAATCTCCAAATAAATATTCTTTGATTTCTTTCCTATAGGTAACCGTTTCATTTCCATCTCCCGCCATGTTGTTCCCCGGGCTGACTGTAAGCAGGAGGGGAGTGAGTGAGCAGCCTTGGTATGATGGAGGTGTTAACTGTCAACTTGACAAAATGTAGAATCCGGTGGGAGAAGGAACTCTGGACATGCCTGTGGGGAATTACAATGATTATGCTAGTTGATATGAGGAGACCTAGCTTCATTGTGAGAAGTACAATTTCATAGACAGGGAATCCTGGACTGTATACAGAAGAGAAAGAAAGCAGAGCACAGACCGTGCTTATCTCTCTCTGTTTCTGACTGTGAATGTGATGTGAGCAGCTGCTTTAAGCTCCGGTGGACGCAACACCTCTGTCATGCTGGACTGTACCTTGAAGTAAAACAAACCCTTCCTCCCTTAAGTTGCTTCTATGAGTATATTTTGTCACAACAACAGGTAAAGAATCAAATATACTAGTCTTGTTCATGATCTAAGTTGAACTATTTTGATGTTTTCTCCATTTTATATAATATTAAAATATGTTCCCTCCATTCCTAGTACCTTCAGGTTTTTGTTTTTCATGAAGGCAAGTGGATTTTTGTCTGAGGCCTTTTCTGCATTTATAGAGACTTAACAGAGATTTCTTTCCTTGAGTCTATTTATATCATGCGTTACATGCATTGACTTTTGTATGTTGAACCACCCCTGCATCTCTGCACCCTGATTGTGATGAATGATTTTTTTATGTGTTCTGGAATTCATTTCGCAAGTATTTTATTGAAAAGTATTGCATCTATCTATGTCCATTAGGGAAGCTGACCTGTAATTTTGTTATTTTTTGTTGTTGTTGTGTATGGTTTTGGTATCTTAGTAATATGTCTCTGTAAAATGTATTCAGAACTGTGCTTTCCTTTTCTATTTTATGTAATAATTTGAACAGAATTGGTGTTGATTCTTCTTAGCAGTCTGGTGAAATTCTGCAATGTGTTCATCTGGGACTGAACTTTTTTAGTTCACAGATCTTTAATCACTACTTAAATTGCAGTGGTTCCTGTATATCTTTTTTAATTGCTTATTTCATCTTTTTAAACTTTGGAAGGACATATGCATCTAGAAAGTTGATCGTTTCTTTTAGATATTTCTGATTGGCAGAATGTGTTTTTAAAATATGTCCTGAGGACAGAGAGCTATCATTTCAGGCAAGAGCATTTGATGATCTTTCAAAGGTCTGAGGTTCAGTTCTCAGCACCCACACTGCGCAACTCACAATCACCTGTAACTTCAGTTTCAGGGAATCTGCTGCCTCCTTCTGGCCTCCATGGGCACTGTATGCATGTGGTGCACAGGTATTATACACTCAGGCACACACACACACACACACACACACACATCAAATAGATAAGTAAATAAATAAATCTTTTAAATATATCCTTATGAGTTCTGAAGTTTATTGGTAATGGTCTCCCTATCATGTCTAATTATATTAATTTGTGTCTTCTCTCTTTTTTTTTGCATAGTTTGGTTAAATGTTTACTGATCTTTTCAAAGAATGAAGTTTTTGTTTCACTGATTCTTTTAAATGGAGTTTTTATGGTTTTCATACAGTTTGTTAGTACTTAGATTCCCTCCCCTGTCTGCACCTCCACTTACTGCCCTCTGCCCTGTTTAATCTACCCATTCATATATATGTATGAATATATACATGAATAAATATATATGAATATTATATATATATAGTCTAATTTGTGTAATTTGTGTCCCCAAGTATCCTTCAGTGTGGGACCATCCACTGGAACCTGCTTAACCTACCAGGAGTCTCATCCATGGAGGACACTGTCTCTCACCCTCCCAGAAGTCATTAGTTGCCAAAAGTTCCTTAGATTGGTTGGTTTCTTACCCACTTTGCCATGTCTGTGCTGGGATTTTGTCTGGTTTGAGCTTGCATGGGACTTGGGCATGCTGTTAACTATTACTGTGAGTTCATATGCATAACTGCCCAACTGTCTGGAAAACCATTTCCTTGTGCTCATCCATCACCCCTGGCTCTTAAAATCTTTCAGTCCCCTCTTATACAACGATCCCTGAGGCTAGGCAGAAGTTTGATATAGGTGTCCCATTCATGGATAAGTACTCTGCACCCTTTTGTTTTCTGTATGTTGGCCAATTGTAGGCTTCTGTGTTAATCATCATCGGCTGTATAAGGAAACTTCTCTGCTGAGAGTTGAGAGATTCATTAATCTATGGGTACAGCAATAAGTCATTAGGAATCAGTTTCATATGATAATTTTTTGTAGGAAATAAAGGGCTTTCCCCTGTTTTTTATATTTTAAAATTTCATTTCATTAATTTCTGCCATTACATTAATCCTTTATGTCTGGTGCTTTGCACTTTGGCTTGCTCTTTTTCCAAAGACCCTATGGTGCAACATCAAGTTATTCCTTTAAGACCTTTTTGATATTTTAACACAGACAGACAATTAGGAACTTCTCTCTTTGTATTGCTTTCAATGTACCCTTTGGATTTATATTATTATGTTTTCATTTTAATTCAGTTATAGGAATTTTCATTGCTCTTTTGATTTCATAAGAGGTTTATCCATCATTCGTAATATGTTGATTTTTAACTTTTATTCTATTAAAGTCATCTATAATGTGAGAAGTTATTTCAGTCTTCCTGTATTTTTTGAAATTTGTTTTGTGTCCAAGTATATGACCTATTTTAGAACAAGTTCAATGAACTTCTGAGAAGAATATATATTCTGCAAGTGTTCATCCTGTTCTGTAGATGTCTATTAAGTTCTTCTGGTCTATGATGTCATTTAACACCCATGTTTCTTTGCTTATTTTTTGTTAGTATGATATGTCTATTGGTTAGTATGGGGTATTGAATTACCCACAATTACTGTCTTTAAGTGAATCTGTGACTTTTTCTCTACTAGCATTTAGTAATGAAATTGGATGACCCTGTTTTCAGTGGTTGTATATTTAAAATTGTGATGTCTTCTTGATGTATTGTTCACCCAGTCAGTAGAAAATGGCTATCTTTCTCATCTTACTAGTTTTGCTTTAAATTCTAGTTCTCAGATACTGGAGTAATCATGCCTGCTTGTTTGGTAGTTCCATTTTCTTGGAATACCTGTTTCTGTCCTTTTGTGTAAGGGTTCACCAATCTTTGATGATGAGATACATTTCTTGGAAAGAGCAAATAGCTGGACCTCACTTTTTATTCTAGTATGCATCTTCTCACTTGGGAATTACAACTATTTATGCTACTCAATGTTATTATTGAAAGTTGCATGCACATTTTGTTGATTGTGTAATGCTTGGTATTGCGACTTTTATTTCTTCCCCGTAGGCTTTTGGATGTGTTGATCTTTCTCTTCAGTCTGAAGATTCCTTCCAATATGGTTTAGTGGTCATAAACTGCTTTAGCTGGTTTTTATCTTGGAATGTTTTTCTCTCCCCACTAGTTATGATAGAGAGTTTTTCTGGGTATAGTATTCTGAGCTGGTGGCTATAGTCTTTCAGAATATGAAATACATAATTCTATGTACTCTGGCTTTCAAAGTTTCTGTTGAGAAATCAGCTGTTGTTTTAATGAGCCTGCCTATATGTATGAAATACTATATTTCTCTTGTAGCTTTCAATAAATTGGCTTTTTTTCTAAATGTTAAGTGTTTTTGCTATACTATTACATGTAGAGTGATTTTTTTGGCCCTTTCTAGTTGGTGTATAATATGCCCCCAATTTGGGGAATTTTCTGTTATGATTCTATTGAAAATATTTTCTATGCCTTTGGCATAATATTCTCCCCTTCATCTAAGCCTGTATTTCATAGATTTGATTTTTTTCATGGTGGAAGATCTTGCTTGCTTTTTTTATATATTTTTTCATTTGTGGTTGTTTTTGACTGTACATCAGTTCCGTTCATGTCTTCAAGCTCTGATTTTCTCTCTTAGATAAGCCATTAGGCTTTTAATGTGCATTTTGTTTGACTCAGCAATTTTTCATTTCCCGATTCATTTCTAGTGTCAGATATTAAATGAAAGCAGATAGATGTAGAGAAAGAAAGAACGAGTGAAAATATAGGGCATGAAAGTGACTGGTTTTCTTGCCTTGGTTTGATCTGCATTCTCCGACATTTGTTTTCTGCCATCTGGAATGCGGTCTCACCACTAGGACATCTCTGATCTTTTGTTGGTCTGCTGATAGCCATTCTGACTGGGGGGGGAGATGGAATCTCAATATAATATTAATCTATATGTCCCTAATGGCTATGTATATTGAAAAACACTTTCATGGGTCTTTTAGAGTGATATGCTCATTTCCTTTCCAAGTGTCAGCCAGTGTCATAGGAAAATAAGAAAGGGAAATAAATAGGAAAAAGAGTCAAATTTTCTTCTATGTTCCACAAAAAAGCTCTGCAGGCCACCAGAAAACTTTTAGGTCAGTTAAACTTTTTCAGAAAAGTGACAATACAAAATCAGTGTACAAAAGTCATTAGCTTTTTTTATTTGTAACAATACCAAACATATAGAGAGTAAAATCAGAAAACAGTCTCATTTATAATAACCTCAAAGATTATCTAGAAAAAGCATGGCTAGGAGGCAAACAACTTCCAATGTGAAAACTCTGAAAACTCTTTAAGAGGGAGGGTAAGATGGTTCAGTGGGTAAAGGTACTTGCCACCAAGCCTGACTACCTGAGTTCAATCCTTGGATGCACATGGTGCATATACATGTTTGTGCATTGATTATATTAGTGTCTACTTACAGTTAGTTACATTTTAGAATTATTTAGTGCACTTAATATCATTCTCATTGTCAAAACTGACTTAGTCTAACCAGACTAAGCCAAGTCTCGCCTAAATAGAAATATACTCTGCTTATGCTTCAACTAACATTTAGCAAGATACTGACAGCACAGGCATTAAGTCCAACAATTGACAAATAGGACCCCATGAAACTAAAAGTCATCAGTATAACAAGGGCACCATCATTTGAGTGAAGATACAGCCCACAGAATGGTAAAAAAATCTTTTCCAGCTATGTATCTGACAGAGCACTTAAAAAATCTAAACACCACCGGCAGCAGCAGCAGCAACACAGCACCAACGAAAAATAAAAAAACAACCCAATTGAAAACTGGGGCAAGGAACCAGAGGTTTTTCAAATGGTGAAATAGAAACGGATGAGAAATATTTCTTTTTAAATGTCAAATATCGTTAGTCATCAGAGAAACGCAAATTAAAACTATTTTGAAATTTCATCATATCCCATTCAGAATGGCTAAGATACCCAAAACAAACAATAATAAATGCTGGAGAGGATGTGGGGAACACTTTTACCCTGCTGATGGAAGGGCAAACCGATGCAGCCACTATGGAAGTGAGTGGAAGTCAGTGTGGAGGTTTCTCAGAAGCTATAAATAGATTTAAAACATGAACCAGTTATATCATCCTTGGGCATATACTCAAAAGAGTTTATATCCTGTTACAGAGATACATGCACATCCATGTTTGTTGCTGTTCAATTTACACTAGTCAGAAAATGGAAACAACCTAAATGCTCATCAGCTGATGAAGGGGTAATGAAAATGTGGTACATTTACAGGATGGAATAGACTTCAGGTGTTGACAAAAATGAAACTGAAATTTTCAGTAAATGAATGGAACTGGAAATGTGAATGAGGTAACCCGGACTCAGAAGGACAAATGTCACATGTTCTTTCTCATTTGTGGATGTTGGATGTCAGATTTAGTGTGTGTGTGTGTGTGTGTGTGTGTGTGTGTGTGTGTGTGTGTGTATGTGTGTGTGTGTGTGTTTCAATTAGAAAATCCATAGAGAGCAGGAAGCTAGTTAGGGGCTTTCTGGTAGAGAAGATCTAACAGAGGAAAAGGGGAGCAATGGAATAGGGAGGGTTAAATTGTATGAGGAGTGGGAGGCCAGGGTGGAGCAGGGAGTATGGGGAAGGATAACTAAAACTAAAAGTCTTTAGAAAAAGGCATATAGAAGCCTACTGCAGAAGCTTTTTAAAATGGAGTAACTCTGTATCAGGTCAAAGCCTCTACCAGAAAATTCAGGTTAGCAAATGAAACACCCAATGCCAGGAAGGCATTGCCTCTTGGACTTGTGGACTAGGGAGGTCCCATGAACCCTCAGACAATACTGGTAATTGCTCTTGCTCATGGTTGCACTCCAGAACTTGATGGTTAAACCCTATTGCTGTGCTGTAGATAGCAAACTTGCTGAGCTATAGAACATTGTGAAATCGAGCTGATACTAATTTCAAAGCTTCCTCTCCCCAGAATAGTATAGAAGGCGCTATGCATTTTACTAGAAGAGAAAACCAATCATCAGCCTTACCCATCTGTAAATCTTTCCAGCTACAGTAACAACTCGTCTCTCGAGATATGCCCACTGGTTCAATAGTGGCACAAATATTATGGGAGTCACTAACCACTTTCTGATTGGATTTAAGGACCACTGCACAAGATTGAGCGTGTACATAGGACACTTATTAGAGCCAAGAGTCTGTGGTTAGACAGCTCACAGGCCATAGTGGAGAATTTACTACTATTATTGTACTAAATGGACATTGTATTAAGCTGACTCCTAATGACTTATTGCTATACCCGTAGATTAATGCATCTCTCAACAGTCACTGGAGAAGCTTCTTTTTGCAGATTATGGTGATTAACACTGAGAGCCACAACTGGTGAACCTGCCACAAATGACAGACCATGGGGCTCCCAGCTCTAAATGGGACACATACATCACTTAGGGATCATTGAGGAAGAGGAGATAGAAAAACTGTAAGATCTAGGGGTGATAGATGAGTACAGTAAAACTGTGTTTTCCATACACAACACAGCAGTCACACACAGGCATCAATAGCACGTGTGACAACAAGCAGAAGACCTGTACAAACGCAAGCCAGATAAAATTCAGCACAGATGGAGGTGGTGGGCAAGAAACCGCAGTTGGCAGTTAATAGCTGCTAAAAGAGGGAGAATCAGTTTTAATTAAGGGCGTGACACTACGCAGGCCGACCGGGCTCTAGGAGATGGGCCCACATGCAAGAGCAATTGGAGAGCACAAATAGACCGAATAGGCATTAAAAGAATAATAGAAGATATGAAGTGAGGAGGACTGTGGAAGTGGGAGTGGCTCTGAGAGAGACAGGGGAAGTATATGCATATGAGCAGAATAGAGTGTGAAATTCTTAAAGAATCAATATAATTTTATGTGAAAATAAAATGTAAGAATTACATAATTAGCAGGTGTGCATATGCTAGCAAAGAGGTTGATTTTTAAGTAATAGGACTTTTCTTTCTTATTAAAATATTTTATTTATTATTATTTTATGTGTATAAGTGGTATGCCAGCATGTGTGTAAGTGTACCTATGTCCTGCAATGCCTGTGGAGGTCAGAGGAAGGTAGTAAATTCCCCCAGAACTGGAGTTACAGATGGTTGTTAGCCACCATGTGGGTGGTGGGAATCGAACCTGGGACCTCTGCATGAGTAGCCAGTGCTCTTAACTGCCGAGCCATCTCTCCAACCTCATAATAGGATCTTTCTGATCGTACTGGTTGGGGTATTGGGTAAAAAAGATTGTTTTGTGAAGATGGAGGGTACGTTAGGTATGCCCCATGATGGAGGAAGAATAGAAGTCTGAGGAAAAAGGGTGTGGTCAGAGATTACAGAGAATAAGAAATTGAGAGTCTGTGTGTTGGCGGCATGCTGCCACCAGGCTCACATGGTACCCCCTAAATCTGAGTGGGATTCTGACTATATAGTGATCTGGAAACTCAATAGTGTCTTAAGAAATGTGTAACATGACTAGATTTGAAATATTGGTGTAGGCACAACATAAGGAATAGGTTAGAGAAAGATACACTATGAGGATACCATTCAAAAGCTACATCTACATAGAGAAGTTCTGACTGTTTATATGAGGAAATGGAGAGAAATGGACAGCAAGTCCAGCAAAGACCAGGGATTAGCAGAGGGGAGATGGGAAGAAAGTAGCTCCTGACTATAGAGCAAGAAATGTTGAAAGTGCTTAGAGTCCTTTGGAATATCTGTAGCAAAGGTTGTCTGTTGGGAGTGATGGCACTGGAGAGGCAGGTTGGAACCAAATTACAAGCTCCCTTACATGAAGCAGACAATGAATAGAAATATTTACAGGGATGTGAATGTGGTGTCACGATCAGATGTAGAGTCCAGAAAGTCTCTCTGGAGGTGTAAAGGATGACTTTGGTGGCGAAAAATGGAAATGAAAATTGAGGTCATGGGCATGAGAATGGCAAGAAGTGAGTAAAACCAGTAATTATGAAAGAGGTAAAAATGTTAGTATTTGGTCACTGGTTATAAGGGGTAGGAACCAGGATGAGACGTACAGGTAGAAGATACTGTGTTTTCACTCAGAAGGGCACAGGGCAGGAGGAGGAAGGTTTGGGAAACATGAGCTAAGCCTAGATTTGTTTACAAAATTCCTTTCTGGAAGTTTTCTTTCTCACATGTATTTTTCTCTGTTTCTTCACCCTAAATCCCTAATCTGTTGTGTTCCTGGATTGCTCTGTTGCCTTAATTTTGAACAGAAGAATCCACATGTTCAGCTCTTGTTTTGTGAATCTCACAAGATTGACAAAATGGAATTTTTCATCTAAGACTTTTCATCATCTTTCATCAAGTTTCCAAAGGCTATTGGACATAGATATTTAGTAAATGTTAATACCCAACATGTGTCTGGGACATGGCACTATGGAAATGTGTTTCTGCGAAATTACCAGTACGCGACCTGACAGGAGTGAATGCGAAGTGAAGCAGGGAGTCTTTAGCTCCCCTGAGAGCCTGCTATGATGTTCTCTTCCTCATAAAATTACTCGAGGTTGGCACACAGTACTTTCAGTCAATTAACATGGGTATTGTGGTATGATTTTAAGCTTAAAAGAAACATTAGAGGGTATTAATCTCCTACGTAAAGTCTGAATTATATTTTTCTCAATGATATCATCAAATATGTAGTGCAGCTGCTGAGTCTTTTGAAAGCATCGAATCAACAGCACAGCTATCTCCAGAGGTTTGCATTTCTCTTTTCTCACATTCTTTAGTCACGTTTGGAAAGTCTTCAAAAGTGTTTTAATCCCATTTCCAATTCGATTGGTTTCTGAGATTTCTATTTTAAAATCATCATTTTAACCTTACTATTAATTCTATCATACGTAGTTGAGGCTATATTGATATTTAATTAAAAATAAAAAGTTCAGAGTAAAAAAGAGCATGAATCACTCAGTGTACTCAGCAAGCATTAGGGAGCACATGGTACAAGCTAGGTTCTGTACAAAGAGACTGAGTGATCAGTAATTCTTTCCCTCTGAGGAACTGAGATGGAAAATAAAAGAATCAGCCATGCTCCACAGTGGTGCAGATCCACACAAAGTTGCCAGAGAACATTTAGGAGAAAATCCTAATCCAGACATGCAGAGTCAGAAAAGATCAAAACACTGGTGGCCCCGATTAAATATCTGTCTAAATTGAATCTTGAAACTTTTTTTTTTTTTGTCTTTTTTGAAGCAGTGTCTCCCTGTAGCCCCAGCTGACCTGAACTCACTATGTAGACCAGGCCGGCCTTGAACTCACAGAGATCCGCCTGCCTCTGCCTCCGGAGTGCTGGGATTAAAGGTGTGTGCCACCACGCCTGGCCTTGAATCTTGAAACTTTTAATATAATTGTCAATGTAGAAAGGGGCAAAAGTATTTAGTTTCCCGTCTCTCCACAGCTGTGCTCCTAGCCTTGAGGAGGCTGAGGCAGAAGGATCATGAGTCTGAGGCCACAGGAGGACACATAGCCATATCTGTGTCAAAAACAATAAACCAAAGGTGTTTGTACAAAACCAAAGGGGAAGGATAAAAAGGCCAGATGAAGTGTCTATAGATGATTGAAATGTGCTTCCTGGAAGGCATGGAATGTTCCAGAAGTGGACAGAAGACAAATACTCAAGGGTTTTATGTTCAAATTGAAGTCTTTTGTCATCAGATAGCTTTAAATGAACATTTAAAAAAATCTTCAAAATAAAGACTGACAAGTCATAGGGGATATACATTTCTATCTCAAAATAATACGATTTTACTTATAAGAAATGTGATAAAGGATATGAAATTCTTAGAGATGTGGGTTTTTTTTTTTTGAAATATAGGAAGCCTAAAAATCAAAATTGTTGCTATGGCACAAACAAAAAAGTAAAGCAAAGAAAACTTATTATCACTTTTGGTATTTCCATCATAGAAAATAGTTTAAATCCTTCTGGATTCTTCATGTAAATGATCGCAGTGCCTAATTCGGTAAATAATTGTTAATTGGTTGGAACTTACTGTTCAGGAATTGACCATAACTGAGGAGGGATGAATTCTTTGGAGGAGGTGTCTGCCATTATCATAGTCTTCTACTGGAAAACGTCCAGCCTATAATTCCACTGGACATTCTGCCCATGTGATCTTCTTCGTTAGAGCACAGGCCAGGACTCCTCAACCAGCTGCAGCCACACTGTAGATTGGCCAAATCAGTAAGAATTAGTTTACCAGGAAAACGTCCATCAAAAGAGGATGATTGGCAATTATCTGGGCCAATCAAAATCTTTCTTGCACTGCTGCTATAATGATGCAGATGAAATGAAGAAACCTGACCACACAGTACAGCAGAGCCATGAGCAGTGATACACAGGACAGAGCAATGTGAAACCAGAAGATGGGGATTGGAAAGAATAGTGCATACAGAGTAAGTAAATGGCCACGTGTAGGAACTTCAGGAAACCCGAGACACAACAATGCTGCATAACACAAAAGTAGAAAAATAATGCAGTATTATCAGGAGACGATGAGTGAGTTTTCCTTTTCTATTATGTGTGTAAATCTTCAAATTGTTACTAACACTATCTTTACAGTGACCTATCACTCCTTTCTGACGTGGCATTTTGTTGTTGACCTAAGTGGCACAACTGGATGCCTAGCAGAAAAGCCTGACAACATTTTAATGGGAATATCACATTCCTAATGCTTGCTGTTTTCTGACCATCAGTTAGACCTTTATTTTGGCCGCATCGGATATGCATCATCCTTCACACAGCACTAGACAGCACTGATAGAAATGATCTCTGGCGTAATCTACAAGGACCTTTCCAAAGCTGATCTGCCTCAAGCACTTCCTTTAAGCTTTACGCATCTGCCTTGCGTATGGTCCTCTTGGGCCACTCCTGGCAAAATATTGGGGAGGAAATCTGGAACATGATTACTTTTAAATGAGAAAAGAAGGATTTTCACTAGAAGAGGCAGTAATCTTACTTAAGCATGCCATGGAAACTTCCATGCCCTTGTTATTCCATCCAGGCCTCTAGTGCCTTTTTTCTCTCTGATATATTGCCTATGGCATCCTGGTGTTCCAGAAGATGCCAATGGAGTTGGATGAATCTGAACTGTTTTGGAAGAATGTTTCGTAGTTGGAATTCCTCTTGCCTCTTGATATACTGGCCATTCTGGACTCTGTGCTTATGAGAATTCTCCACATCTCAAAGGTGTTATATCAAGTAAGCAACTTCTCCTGAATCATATTTGCATGGTTATACTATGAATGCTTTGCAAATGTAGTCAGATTAGTGTTCTAGGCTTCGAATTTTTAACCATGTCACTGTTATCTGAAAACAAGCAAATGTTCTGATTTGAATAGCAGTGTGCCTGAAGGAGTTTATGGTACCAAATTCTGTTCTAATTCATTTTCACTGTGCACTATGTGGTTTTATGAATGCATATGGGAAAATGAGAAGCATTTAACTGTCTTTATAAGTAATAAAAGAAATTATTGGTGAAACTACATCTCCAGAGCCCTAATCCTAATCTAGGACATCCTGCTTCAACAACTGTTGCATTAAAATTGTAGGTGAGCCCAGCGTGGTGGCGCACGCCTTTAATCCCAGCACTCTGGAGTCAGAGGCAAGCATATCTTTGTGAGTTCGAGGCCAGCCTGGTCTACATGGTGAGTTCCGGGACAGCTGGCACTACAGGGAGACCCTGTCTCAAAAAGACCAGAAGAAAAAAAAATTGTAGGTGAGATGTCCATCCTATCTTTCATTTACTAAACTGTCATTATGTACTCAACCATAGGCCATACATTTGAAGATTTTATATCATTATTATACAGAAAAACTCCTACAGTTGCAGCAGGAAATGATCACATAAAACAGGCAAACACATGCTTTGTTAAAGGGAAAATAACACTAGCTGGTCCCTTTTCCTTAGAAAGCCTGCTAGGAGAGAAGAAATCATAAGATCAAAGTTCACAACACATTACAGTCTATTCAGAGGATCCCAAATGCTTGAAGAGGTATCAGAGAGAAGTGATTTGCTTCAGAAAGAAAATGGGAAGAATTCCATTTCTTATCTGATTGAATTGGTGATTTGAAAGGAGATAACCTAAAATGGAGATTGTGATGATCATGAAGCGAGTTGTGCTAAGTGGCACATAAAGAATGTCTGATGTTCAGTTTAAAGATGCCAGCCCTGCTACTGCACAGTCACTGCTTGCACGATTCTAAACTCTAAGTACCTGTCTCATACACTAGCCAAGAGAGAGCACAGGGTAAGTGACAAGCAGCATTTGATGTTAAAATGGGGAGTCAGGCACAGGCAAGGTCTACTGTGGGAAGAGATGAGCTAAAGTTGGGAAGATGGAATTTTCCATAAGAAACACAAAGATTCTGATGCCTAACTCCCACTTGATTAGGCTAGAAAGTTTTGTCTTTTCTGAAAGGCAGTCTAATGATATATCACTCCCTCTAGCTCCACATTTGAGAGAGCAGGGTTGTCACGAAATCCTCTATACATTTACTAATTTTAGCAATTAAAAAAGAAATTGAAGAAGATAGGACATTTGTTCAAAAGGTTTAGCAGCTATGAGCATCAGTTTCATTATAAAAGAGGATTAAAATTAAGTGTACAATGTTGTCAGATATGTTTCCCCCACATAATTGAATACGTAGATATTTGAAAGACTCCAAAATTCAGAAGTGTTTAAATGTACTCTCTTCCAAATAACAGTGATACTGTATTACTGTGAAATATCGTCAGTGATACAAACAAATGGCCAGTTAGCAAATTTATTGAAGCTTACTCTCCTAACAGATTTGGGATGGAGGGTTATCAGAATTAGTTTCTTCTCTAAAGGAGTTTATATTCTACTATGAGGGACAAAATCATCACATACTATCATAGATTGAACCAGTTACAAAGTGTGGGATATTGGCTCAAATAAAGGCTGGTTGCTCAGTGAGGGTTTTATGAAATTAAGATGAGCAAGATTCTATAAATGCAAGCTGACCAGAGAAAAAAACGAAGTTAGAAAGCAAGAACAGCCAAGGACAAGAAGCACCACAGGCAGCCAGTTACGGACTATCTCTCCTGCCACACGGCTCTGGGAAGCAGCACTTGTGATCCCTGGTTCTGCCTGGTTTCATCCTTGTGCTTTACCCCAGACCTTTGGACTTAAGGCTTTGCTTCTAGGCACCTTCCCTACTACTTCTATCAAGTGGTGTAAACACAATTTGCTCACCCTTGCCTTATAGGTCAGCCCGATAACATGGTACTAAGTAGCCCACAGCCAATACTTCTAGCTGGCGCCACTGAAACAAGAGGTGATTGTGGGATAAACACGATTGAGTTAGGTACATTCCCCAGGACAGGAAATAGACATGGAGTCACACAAAGTTTGTGGCTTATTAGCTCAGTTTTTACAACATTAAAATAGTAATGTAGTAGTTCATCTTTGTCAGGGGCTAGTTATCTCTCAAACTCATTAGCTTTGAGTACTCTGTCGCAATACAGAGAGAGTTGAAGAGATTTCCAATGTCTGTTAACAAAAGATGTTAAGAAGTACAAATATATACCGGTCTGTAGGGTGTTGTTTCTTTGTTTCACCTTAGGATAAAGGAGCAACACATTTCAAGCAGATACAGTGGAAGGGTACAGGGCCTTAGATGTCAAGGGCAAAGCTAGATGCTAAATATGGTAAGGCCGGGAGTGATATCACAGACTAGAACATGACAATAACTCCTCTGTGAGAATGCTGCTTCTTACCACTTTACATTTTTTTCCTGTGATTTTACTGAGAACTCTAACTTTGCAGTTTGAGATTTGACTAGTCTCATCATTGATATTGTTTTTAAAAAGTATTTATTTGGAGGTGGGAAAGCCAGTATCTGAGAATATAAATTAAGATACATAGTTTTAAATAAAAGTAGTAAATTATGACTTGCTTTAATTTTAAAAAAATTAAATAATTTTTGGTCTATTTAAAATTTTTTTTATTTTATATGTATGAGTGTATTGCCTGCATCTATGTGAATGCACCCGTGTCATGCAATGCTGTGGAGGTCAGAAGAGGGCTTTGGATTCCTTTGGAACTGGAGTTAAGGACAGTTTGTAGCTGCCATGTGAGTGCTGGGAATCGAACCCGGGTCCTCTGCAAGAGCAGTCAGTGCTCTTAAGGGCTGAGTCATCTCTCCAGCCCCTGCTTTGATTTTTAAAAATAAGTAAGTATCTTTATTTTTCCAACAGAATAGACAACCAGCGTTTCCAGTGCTGTCTTGGTTTAGCTGAACAATTTCATCTAAGTGACAGGTTATCTAATAACATCGTTTGTTTTTCTAAGTTTTATTTCTATAGAGTTGTATTGCCAGAAAGCAATGTGCTAAGACTCTGTTTCTTTATATCCCTATAGAATTTCCTTCTCAGAGTTAGAATTTAATGTTTTGTCCACGGAATTTTTTATTGAGGTCATTATAAGAAGCAGCATGGGAAGAGCCTCTGCGCCCCACACCCACATGCTCTTTTTTGTCTATACTGATAGTTATAAAATCTACGGGAAATAGCATCCTAGGAAGGCATTTTCTGTTTTAAGTAACTCTTCCTAGCATTTCCCTCTTTATTATTTTCTGCACTCTCTAACCACAAAACCTTTACACTAATGAATTTATGTAATATTTTTCTTTAATGTAAAGATTACATAGAAAAATCAGCTAATATCCATGGTTTGTGTGGGATATCTTCAGTGATGCTTAGATTTCAAGGGCTTCTGCTCTGTGACCCTTCACTTACTTTATAGCCAGATGTTCTTCCTGCAGGAAACTGGCTTTGAGAGTGGGCTCTCTGTTATTTTTGAATGTTGGATATTCTAAACATCTAATTTCTGCACTTGAATTTGCTTTATTTCCACATTTCCTTGTTATTTGCGTCTCTCTCTGCTTCTTTTTTATGGAACACAAAGACATATTTTCTTCTTGAATTTTAAAATTTATTTTTATTTTGTACATGCATGTTTTGCCTGCATTTATGTAAGTATACCACATGCATGCAGTGCCTGCAGAGGCCAGAAGAAGGCGTTGGGTCCCCTGGAACTGGAATTACAGACAGGGCAGTTGGTAGCAGCCACACGGATACCGAGACAACGTCCAGTTTTCTTAAATGCTGAGCCACCGCTCCAGACCTGATGGAATATTATCTTAATAATGGATTTTGAGACAAAACATTTTTGGAGAGTCTAATAATAATATTGGATTATAATATATACCAAATTCATCCTGCATTTTTATTTACTTACACTCTTATGATCTACTTATTTATACCAGTGTTCTGGTGTTTTGTGGCCTGCTTGCCTATAAATTTATCCTTGTTCTATTTCCTCGTCCTATGAGTCTTCTAAATGAAGTGCTACAGTGGAAGGGGTTCCCTTTGCTCAGTGCTGGGGGCAAGTCTACAGTTTCTTGCTTCCGTGGCTTATTTCCTCACTTCCTTCCTTCCTTTGTGAAGTTACTGCGACCACTTCCTCAGGCTTTTTCTCCCTGTGCCTTCCCTTGCTTAATAAGCTTCGTTTCTTTTCTCCCACAAGTCTCTTCATAAGAACCATGATTTAGGTAAATTCTTTGTGCTCATAAGCACACACACCCCAAGGAGGACACTCCATCCTTTCCACTTTTCGTTTGTCACTTTAGTTAAGCAAAGACCATGACCCAAAGGAGGTAAGAGGCGGGAGAAGCACCTTGCAGTGACAGCCGCCAAAGAGTGAATGACTGAGAGCGAATTTTGTTATCAGTGGAAGAGGCCTAAAGGGGAGCAAAACGACTCCCAAAGAGGAAGCCAGTGATTTCTGGCCTACTCAAGTACACATATATACTTAGCTCAATTGACCAAAGATCGAAATGGAAAACATAAATCTTTCACCTTAAAGGGATGGATTGATTCTGTAAGGGATCATTTGTTCATGTTTTACTATGTGAACAATTACACAAAAGGCCTGTGAAAGCCATATTTTTGTTTGGATGACCACACCCCATATGCAATGCTCACAAAGGGATACTCAAGTGCCAAAAAGAGCTCTAATTTTCACATTATATAACAAAAAGCAGTAATTATCTTAAATATCAAATTCCATTTGACATGCTACATTTATCCAGGCAATATGTTATTTCTCAAATAGTTTCATCAGTAAATAAAAATTAAAACTCATAGACTATTTCTACGTTGATAAAAAATTCTCCTTTTAAGAAAACATTTGAAAGGCAATATCATGCTTATCTTTTTCTCACTTGCCCCAAAACAGGTTGAGAAAATGTTGCTCATTTTATGCTAAGTATCCTTTCACTATGACAACATTAACTTCATTTTACTTTAGGGTTTGCTTGCAGTTCACCTTCAAGAGTGTCCTTTAGGCTTATTAAGTTTAAAGGAAAGAATATATTTCCTTTATATTTAAAATGTCTCTGGCACCATTAGATGTGAGCAGCAGGGCTCATAGAGGATTTCTGGACAGGCATGCTCTGTCCTCTCTGAGCTAAGCAATAGCTACAAACGATCCTCGCTGCACTCTTGATACAGGTGTCTCCCTTAGGACTGAGTAGTCTGAAATTCCTTATTTTCTGCATGTTGTCCAGTTGTGGGTCTCTGTGTTAATCTTCATCTGCTGCAAGAAGAAACATCTCAGGTGAGATTTAAGGAATATATTAATCTATGAGTATAAGAAAAAATCATTAGACTTATTTTAAATTTGGTTTAATACTATGCTTGTTTAGCAGACAATAGTAGTAAGTTCTCCACTATCGCCTCTGATTTTTTTAGCTACAGGTTCTCAGCCCTCATAACCAAATATGGCCTCCATCTTGTGTTCCTTAAATCCAATCAGAAACATTTGTCCCACTATTGGACTAGTGGGCATATCTTGTCAAACCAGGTGTTATTGTAGTTTGCAGGGTTCAAAGCTTGGTAAGGTTGATAATTACTTATCTTTTCTGGAAGAATGCATAGCATCTTCCAGCACAATAAAGTCAGTTGGTAGAGATGATGCTTTGAAGCTGGTAGCAGCTTGATTTTTCTTTGTCTGTTCTATGACTCACATGACTACATGCGTTGTGATAGAGGCTGTTTTAAGCTCATACATGTTACCTAATTCAATCCTTGCAACACGTATGAAGTTGATGATATTTTCTTCATTTGACAAGGAAACAAGCTTTAAGCAACTTGCTCAAGAGCTCATACCCAATAAATGTAGTAATGAGGTTTGAAATTTGGACAGTCTTTGCATTAGTTACTCTTGTTGCTGTGATAAACTATCATGCTCAAGGAAACTTATAGAAGGAGGAGTTTATTTTGCTTACAGTTCCAGCAGAATAAGAGCACATCATGGTGGGGGGCACAGTGTAGTGGCAGCTGGAGCAGAAAGCTGAGGTCGCATGTTTTCAAGCAGGCACAGGAATCTAGAAATACAATGTGACTTTGAACTCTCAAAGCCTACCCCCAGTGATGTGTTTCCTCCATCATGCCCACAGTCTCTAAAGCTTCCATGACCTTCTCCAAACTAAGTCCATGAGTGGACTAAGTGTCCAAATACTTGGAGCCTATGGAGGATACTCCCACTGAAACTACCACATTCTTCTTCCCAAAACTGCATGCTCAATCACCACCCTCTAGTCTGTTGCCTCTTAAATTACTAAAGCCCCTGAAGATTTTAAGTGACTTTCCTTATGAGAACCCAGGATGAGCTTCTCAACAGCACTTATGCCAGTAAGAATTTTAACTATCTTAGTGTATTTTCTGGAAAATAAAAGTTTATTACTGAGTGAGACATAGTAATTTGCATAATTAGTTAGAAGCCATTGATTCTAGTGCAGGGACAAATCAAGAACAGTGTGATTGAGAGGTAGACTAGGATGGGGGCCTTAATATGCCAGTTTGAACAGCTATTTTCTCAACAAACTGGTATGACAGGAGCTAAAGAAGTGAGGCAACACAGTGCCTGAGTGTAGGAAACGCAATGTTGCCATGCACATGCCGACTTTGTATCAAACACTGGAGAATCCCACTCGTTCAATCAGATGGGAAATATTTGCTCAGCATGTGCTGTGTATAAAAGCTGTGTCAGACACCTAGATGTTATCTTCCTGAAGCTATAGTCTAAAAAGTCAATATATTTGGGCATTCATACTTGGTAAATTCTAAAAGATGCAAAATTTCAAGCAAATGTGAAAATCTTTTAGTATTAGAAAGGAACTTTTGTCAACTGTTGGCTGTGAGAGGCAGCGAGACAGTCTTTTTCAGGGATGGGTTAACCAGACCCCAGTGGATAGATCCACACTGAAAGACATTCAGGACCACAAATCAGGCTATATAAAATAAAGTACATCAAATTGGCTGGGGTCGGAGAGGGGAGGTGCAGATAGGGAAGAGGGTCTAAGTACCATCAAATTATACTGTATGAACATCACAAAAATTCAACAAAAAAAAATAAAAAAAAAATAATTCAGATTTTTAAAACTTGCTCCCTCTGAGGGGTGTGATGAACTCTCACCCTGCATTGCTCAATCCTTCCCAAGTATGAGTCCTTTCTTCCAATGTGTCTTTGCTGTATTCACTATCTGCTCCTTAGTCTCTGGCAGCTGCCTGTGTTATCCGATCAGCTGTTGCAGTATTACAGTGCTTGAATTCAGGTCACCATTATTTTTCTTAAAGATGATCCCAGTAAAATAAAGTCATGATCCTAGCAATTAGGCTATACTAAAGAGATACAATGAGTGATTTTGTTCAAGGAAAAGGTGAGAATTCTTGACTTAATGAGGAAAGAAAAACATTTTCTTTCTTAAAATAGATCTAAGAACAGATATCTGCCCTTGTAACTGTGAAGAATAAAATGAAGTTTGTACTATTTTGGTATGGAAAAACCAACAAATTTACAATCTTTGGGTGTAAGAAGTACTCCACTGTGGTGGGAAAGATTATAAATTAATGGTCTTAGTACTATCTGTTTCCAGATGTTCACCAAAAGTCCAAAAACATGTCTCCCATTGTACGTTGGCTAAATATTTCGAAGGGATTTTGTCTTTAAAGTTGAGCTTAATGTCCTATGCAAGAGCAGCTAGTGCTCTTAACAAATGAGCCCTTCTCTAGCCCCAACAAACTTTATTGTTATAAAAATTCAGCAAATATGATTAAGATATGAAATGATACATTTTACATTGAAAATGAAATCTCTGTTCCTTATTTCTTTTGGGCCTACATCTCAGAAGAACCTATATTTGATCATTAAACTGATATAATGCTTAGTGTCATTGATTTAAAAAAATGCCATGAAACTGCTGTTCAACTTGTTTTCTTTCACTTACCAAATTCTTTGGCGAATAGGAGAACAGCTTTAAATTCTTTACTTATACAATAGAAATAATGCTACAGTGAGCACATTTGTATGTCATTTACTTATGTTCTTCTTTCATAGCTACATACGTGTATATAATGTGTCTATTTCTTTTCAATCTCCATTTCCTCTCTCATCTTCCTTTACTTCCCCCAAGACCCTCCTTCATCCCCACAAGTCCCCCTCAGACTTCCATGTCTTCTTTGGATATCTGACCACTGACTTTAGTTAGAGTTGAATAACAATAACTCAAGAAATAGCTTAGATGTACAGAAAAATTGTGAAGCTAGTACAGAATACCTCCATATATTCCATATCCAGCTCTCTCCACTAGGAGCATTTTTACGTTATTGTTCCTATTTATTATAATTAATGACTAAATAATTGATTCACTTATTTTAAAGGAAGTTTGTAATTTATTTGAAACTTTTACCTGTTACCTAATTTCCCCTTTTTTCTTGAAGGAAAAGGGGAACGTTTGTACAAATTCTCCTCGGGGTGGGAACATTTGTACAAATTCTCCTCGGGGTGGGAACATTTGTACAAATTCTCTTTGGGGTGGGAACATTTGTACAAATTCTCCTCGGGGTGGGAACATTTGTACAAATTCTCCTTGTTTTCCATGACCTTATCACTTTTGAGAAGCAGTTGGCCAAATATTTTTCTGGGTGCCCATCTATGGGAATTGATCTCATGTTTCTCTCAGTATTTGGCTGGTGCTGTGCTTCTTAGGAATTAAGATGGCAGAAGTAAAGTCAACGTGTGCTATCAAAAGCTGTGAATCTGTGAATCTAACATCACACTATCAGTGCTCTGACCAACACAGTGTTGTGAGATTGTCTTCACTGCAAACTCATTGTTTATTCTCCTTTGTTAGTATTCCTTGTAGAAAGAAGTCACTCTGTACTAAAGATTTGGTAGTTATTTTCCAATTCGTTGGCGATGAATACATAGATTCTTTGGAATTATTCTGCATGGAAAATTTGTCTCTTCTGTTTCATTTATTTGTTTATTTAATCATTCCATTATCACTGTAGACTCTGGATGTTCATTTTTGTATTTGGAACTACAACCCATCATGACTTTATTTTGCTGCTTAGATCATTCCAAGTTTTGCCTTTGGCTCCTAAATCCTTTTGGCATTCTTTATCAATGCAGATTTTACTTTTAGATTATTACATTATGAAACTACATATTTCTCCAAGTTCATCTTGTCTATTTGCTATTCTAGTTTTTCAAGGAGTCTTGATTCCTTTAATAGGGAAATGATATTAGAAGTCAAGGTTTGAGTTCTCCATGTGCTGTTTACTACGGGTGTTCTTTATCCTAGGCATCTTCTGGGGTCAAAACAAAGGTGTGTGTGTGTGTGTGTGTGTGTGTGTGTGTGTGTGTGTGTGTGTGGTGTATCTAAACAACACTTAGTCCAGGTTGGTATAGGAAAAATCAGTTTACCAACAAGAACCCAGTGGTTATAGGCAATTTTTATTGCATTTTGTTCTGTAAACTATATTTATTTCCAAAATATGTAGTAAGCAACTTTTACCCCAACCTTCTTCAGTGCAGCTGCATCAGACATCTGTCATATCCTGAGATCCCTTCAAGCATAATCCATCTTGGTATGAATGCACATCGTAAACTCTAGAGTGATTATTTTAAAAATTAAAAGAAAATAAAGATGTGATGATGCAGGAAATAAGTACAGATGCAATTTAGTAAGCTGACCTGAGCACAAATTACAGGCTTTATAATTAGACTGACACCTGTAAACTACTCCATCCAACAACAGAGTACACATTTTCCTCAATATCACATTGAATATTCATCAACTTCACCACAACTTGGTTCAGAAAATACACTTTAACAAATCTAGTTAAGTGAACATCACTTTGAGGGATTCCTCTATAGAAAATGAAGTATAAATAAATGAAATACACATTTAAAATGAAAAGTTAAATAGAAGGAAGCTTTTACATTTTTAACATTCAATATCAAAAGCTTTAGAATCAATGGGAAGAAAGAGTAGGAAATATGTAAAGAAATATTATCTTCCCATATGTCTGATGATTTTTAAATAATTTAAAAACGAATTCAAACTGAAGGATTTCATAAAAAGAAAAACATTTAAACGAACATCACCTAGATACATTGTTGTAAATTTTAGACCATGAAAGTCAAAACATTAGAAAAGGAGTGAAAATTAAATTGCAACCACATTTCTAATTAGTTTCACTGGATGCATAAGGTAATATATTATTAAAGCAGAAGTCCTTAAAATATTGGGCTTTATATCTTGCTAAAATACTAGAATTTAAAGGTTACTCAATTTATTCCTAGCCTTATGGTACAAATGTACCTTTGAGATGAACACTAATAAAGGTGGAAATTCACATGAGGGAAAATTAGTCAGTGGCTAATAGAACGGAACTGTAAGCCCTGAAGAGTAGAGAAGACCCTTAGATGTATATTGCTAGTTTAAAGAAATTAGACTGAAGAGCTACACAAAATTTGATTCTAACTATGCTCTTCAGGGATGGCAAAGCCACAGAAGTGGTAAAAATATGAGCAGTTGCCAGGGGGTCATGTAGAGGGAGGAACTCGGCTGAGCAGGCTGAGCAGAGGGGATTTGTAGGATGCTAGACCTTGTCTGCATGCTACTAGAATAGTGGCGACATGGCTTCATACATTTTTCAGAATCCATGAACTTTTTCACACAGAGTGAACCTTTAAAGTGGAAACTAAATAATAAGGTACTAATTTGAGTCATTAATGGCAACAAATATACACATTAATTCAAGATGCCAGTAATAACAAGTCTGGATGTGCATGTTGGAGTGGGCATTCACTGTTTCTATTAACCCACGAAATATTTTTTCATTCTTTTTAAAAATTAGTGTACTCTAGAAAAAGAAAGAAATCAGAAAAATACAAGAAGTTTTAGGAAATACCAATGAGAAAACTATTAATATACTTTTATTATTTGTTAATCTATAATACTTAACCAAAAGAGAGTACATGTACACAAAATTATCTAGATCAAAAGTGCTCAAAAAATAAAACACAGCAAGGAGTGGCCCTGTGGTATTGCACAGTGCCAGAGCATGTCCCTACCATGTACAAGGCTCCGGGCTCAACCTCCAGCATTAAACCCCCAAACAACAGAAATGTCGTATAATGAAATGGCGTACAACGTTGTGCCTAAAAGGACCAAGGGATGTGACAGTGTGCTAGTATGTTTGTCCTAGGAGCAAACAGTCATACATGATCATGGACATAAAGTGGGAAGAAAATTTATGTAAATATTTTAAGTCAATGGGAGTAACTAAGTAAATTGATGGTATAATTTTCAAATATGAAGGAAATTTACACAAATTCTTAGTTTTTCCGTAAAGTTATGTAGTTTTTCCCTAAGTTATTGGCCCCTGAGGGCCAATAGAAGGCATCTTAGAACTTCCCTGATCTGTTTTAAGAAACTATTTGTAGAATTATGACAACTTCATTTGAATGAGGATGAACCCAATAGAGGGATGCTTTTGGAAGCCCTTGTCAACAAACTCCAATGGACTCTCATATGAACGTTTGAAAATTACCCTGTTCTTTTTTCTAGGTCCCTGTCTAGAACTTGTAATGCTAATTACTCTTGCCTTTACTTCTCCTTCACATCTCCTAGTCACGATTCAAGGACTTTCTTCTCCCCTTAGAGATGAAAGTTATGCAATTTGGGAGTCTTTTAGATAGACCCACTGAAGGGGTACTCAAATTCCCTCACCCTGCTTTTCTGTTCAGCACGGAAGAAGTCAGAGAGGTCTGTGTCCGTATTCCCTACTTGCAATTTGGGTAACTCCCTCAGAGGATGGTGTGGTAAGGATAGGAGGTAGGGATAGGCTAGGCAGTCAGGATAAAAAGACCCCAAAGAAAAATAGCCAGTTTCTTGGATAAAAGTCAAAATGTCCTTGGGTCTGTTAGCAACACACTCTGCTCCAAAGGCCAAAAATGTCAAAAAGTATTTGGGAGCTTGTATCTAATCCTTAAAAGATTTTTGGGTTACCTCTTCAGAGCAGGCAATGTTAGAGTACCCCACCCCCCCAAATAAATAAAAGAGAAAAGAAAAGAGTGATGGGGAGATATGGGAGGTCTTGGACGGGAGGGAGTGGGCATGGATTTGATCAAAACACCTTACATGCATATATGGAATTCTCAATAAAGTTTTTGTAAAAGTTAAAAGAACACAAAAAATGGTTATATTGGTCAAAAAATATGAAAGTGAAGCCTTTGTAGAAGAAAAATGCTAGTAGGAAAAAAATCATATCTTTTCAAAATGTTAGTTGCTAGAAGACAGTCCTCTTAAAACCTGATGTAACTGCTCATTTCAAGTATTATGCTTGAGTTACCGAATGATGATTCTCAATAGATATCCAATGCAATCTGCACATCAAGATTTTTTAAAATTTAATTTGTCCTAAAATATTTCAGAGGTAATGTTGTTTTGAGTTTTAGACCCTTGACTGACAGTAAGAGTATCCTACAATAATTCACACATCTCAAATCAGATGGACAGAAGTAAAACGTTCAGTGAAATGAAAACTAAATTATTATTTTGTAAAAAATTAAAAAAAAAACATTTTCTTTGGTTTTTATATAACCGTAAGCGGGTGTCATTCTGTTTTCATTCTTTGTATTCAAGGCTGGCTTTGTTGAGGAATGTAGGTCACTAATGGGAGCATTAAAAGGGGTTGTGATTTGAGATTCACTTTCTGGATGTTTCTTTGTTCTTGTTTCTTTACGTAACATACTAAAACTCCCTCACTTTTTGTCTATTGAATTCCCTCTCTTAGCCTAGAGGTTTATCTTCTTGTATCCTGGAAATATGTGCAACGAAAAAGAGTATGATGCTTTGAGGAAATTATTCAAATGTCTATCCAAACTCTCATGATTCTGCATATTTTGGAAAGATGAATTCCATTTTATATTAATTATGAACTTAGTGACTTATAGGAGTCATATTTCTCAGATGTTCACTATACTTCCCAAATTGACTTGGATGTTGTGTAGGGATGAGTTGAATTGCAGTTTTTCTGCGTAATATTAGGCTGTAGCTCGGAGCCGTATGCATTTTAGGCAAGCACTCTACCACAGAGCTACAGTTATCTCTGGGTTAAAATTTTTGAAGTATAGTTTGTACTTTCTTTAAATAACACACTAGTCAATGTTACTCAGTCACAGAACTGGCCAGAACCCCTGAATTACATGTAAATAGACACTTTGGACTGCGAGACCCTTTTTCCTTGCATTTCATTCACATTACTTTTATTTTTAAAAAAGTCATTCTCAGACATTACAAAAGGATTATAATCACTTTCTTTAAGACTCAGTTACAGGGGCTGGAGAGATGGCTCAGCAGTTAAGAGCACTAGCTCTTCTTGCAGAAGACCAGGATTCGAATCCCAGCACTCACGTGGTGGCTAACAACCTTCCATAACTCTAGTTCCAGGGGATCTGATGCCCTCTTCTGTCCTCCATGGGTACTGCATGACATGGGTGTGCTTACATGCATGCAGGCATAACTTTCATACACATAAAATAAAAATAAATAAATGTTTAAAAAAAGAATCAGGTACAAATAAATAAAAGTCATGAATATTATTGTTTAGCAAGGAAATGCAATTCAAAACTACAATGAGATACCATCTTACCGCAGTTAGAATGGGTATTACAGGAAAAAAGATGGCATAAAACACATATACTGATGTAAGGAATGTAAGTTAGTACAGCCATTGTGGACAAAGTATAGATGTTCCTCAGAAAGTAACAAATAGGACTATGATCTGATCTAAGTATCCCACTGTGGGGATAAATCCTGCGCAAAAGAGATCAGCATACATAAGGGACTGTGCACATTCATACTTATCATGGCAACACTAACAGTAACTAAAATGTGTGTCAGCTTCATATACCATCAACAGAAGAACTAGTAATGCAACCTTGATATGTTTATTCGTTGCAATATCATTCAGCCATAAAGAAAAATGAGATCCTATCATTTACAACAAAATGGAAGCAGAGGCTATTACACTCAGTTTAAAAAGTTATCCACAAGAAACATAAGTACTGCACGGTCTCTGTCATACATAGAAAGGAAAATCAGTTAGTTTTATGTAGAGTTGGGATTAATAGAGTTTGGAAAGTATGTGGATGGAGGAGGGAGGATTTAATCAGCACATACTGTATGGATGTATGGAACCATCACACTTAGCCTCGTTGTTATGAACAGTCAATAAGTTTCATTTAAAATATATAGCATAAAATGATAAACCACTGGGGATTCTGTAAGTGTAACAACTTGCTAAGATGATATAGGTGCCAGGTAGCAAAGCTAATGGTCAGTGTCAACATGCAGAAATTCCAACCTAGCCAGATCCCCACTGAAGCCACTCTTCTTTGACCTCTATATTTTAATTGACTCAGAAAAAAAAAATCACAACTCCTCCAGTCTTGTTTGAGCACTTGGTTAATTTTGCTCAGAATCCTCTCTGTCTGCTGAATGCAAGGACATTAACTGGATTCAAAATGCAATAGTATAATAAGAGTTTTCCTAACAATATCCTAAAACACCAGAGCAAGCTTGCATTTAATGGATAATTAAATGAAGTCCACAGGAAATAAGCAGCTGCCCAAGGTCACTGTCTGCAACTGAGAAAACAGAGGCCCATAAAAGTTTCAATTATTGCTTCAAATATTCTCCTCCAGGATGTGGTAGAGACTGTGGTAAGCAGTGTCTCTGGACGTTGTGGACACAGCGTCTATATTTTTTGTACCTCGAGCTGTGCCAACTTGTCCATTCTGCAAGGGCTTGAACTCTGATTATTTTGAGAAATATATCCTCAATCCTTCTGGCCATGGTATACATGAATTAGAGCCAGACTGTGGCATTATCTGGGGCTATGAATTTCTGAGAGCTGTTTTAAAATCGATCTACCTTCTAGAAAGGTGTTGTTGATATGGCTAGAAAGGAAGTCTATGGGGCTACATATCTGAAGAACGATAATACATGCCCGTAATGACCGCAGCCATTCCTACTTGGCTCTAAATTGATTTATCCCGTACTCACCCTCCAGCTCCTACACCCAAGCTCAATAGGGATTAGGAAAAACTCATACAAGACATATTACATCATGATAACTGAAAAAAAAAATGAAAAAAACCACTGGGAATAAAATGCCTCACTTGTATCACCATGGACTGGACTAGTTTGTTTCTGTTACATTTTTCTTCATCCATTTGGCAGCACTTAAAGAATGTGCTTCTTGCATGAGCCCTTTGGACCATTAAGACATACCCCATTTCTTTGGTGTGTGGTCCCCTTAGCAAAGATGAATGTGGACCCACTTTTGTTCTGTCATGTGTTTATTATAAGATGCTTTCCAGTGCGTAGAAAGATGACTGTCTTGAAACTGGTTTGAATTTCAATGTTTTCCCAGCTGAATCTAAGACCCATTGAGGGCCAGAAAGATACCACAGAGTTCTTAATCCATCTGACCACCCCACTAACACCTCTTTAGGAGTTTCAAACTCACTTAGTTATAAGAGAAACAGAAGATAATGCTTCATCACCACTGCTAGAAAATATGGCTTTACTGAGAAACTGATTCTTGTTAACAAGGTTTGATCTTTTCCCTTCAATTTTCTCAGTGTGAATATTTCAAATATTAAATATTTTCATTAGAATATTATGTGTACTTACATATAATTAATTATTAATTGCATATGCATGTACATACTTATGCATAGTATATACTCTATTTTGTATTTAGCCAATTAAGATAACAAGGAAGTGTGCTCAGCAATTCTTGAAATAAATGAGTGGGCATAACACACATTCAGTATTAATAAATGCTTGTCAATCATAAAATAAAATTTAAAGTTTCAATTATTAAGATACATAGTGTAAAAAGTTATGAGAGATTGTGTAAATCTAACCAGGATATAGGCAGCAGGAAGAAAAGCTGGTGTTACGGACAGCACTTTCTCCAGGCAGGCTCACCGCCATGCAGTATTAATTAGTCACAGGACAAAGTGTGAACCACTGTGGCAGCATCCTGTAAAATAGTGTAAGTCTTGAAAGAAGCCTTTTTTTTTTTTTTTCTGTGACTCATCGCTCCAGGAAGATCTGTGAGGCTGAGTATTACTTGTGGCTGTCAATCCTGAGTCGTGGTTCTCGCTATCACTGTCATCATATCAAGAGGCACTTGGAAAATGTGCTCACCATTCCCCTCCCTCTTACCCATGTATGTTCAAACATCCTGAAGACCAACAGCAGGCTACTTTTCCAAACCATGCTGTGTTCACGCCTAATTCAAAATCAGATGGCCTGTTGACAATGTCCAGCTCTACACAGGGTGTCCTTAGTCATTTTGGTTAATTTTTGTTACCTCCTTTGACTTTCTTGTACACTAAAGATGATTAATACAGTCTACTGTGTTTTAGTATTAGGAAATTCATTGTTATAATATGACTATGAAAAAGTCCAATCTGCGTTTAGAATTTGGCAGAAGTCGTGCTGTCTTATCTCTCTCTCCTTTTTACCATCGTCTCCCATCCTAAGTATTTCATCTTCCCTTCTTATATCCAGAAAATAAAACTTAGCTTACAAACCTTAAGGCTCATTTCATTTCTAATTATATATAAAATAATTAAATGTGTATTCATTCAATCAATGATTATTTATTTAACTTCTTCTATGTATCAGACATTTTTATATGGCATCCAGCAAGAGGGCAGAACAGGGCATTGCTTTGCTGAAATTAAAATTTCAGTTGGATGAAAAGGAAATGAATAAATAAGTAATTATGTAAGTTGGTACACAGTAATGAGACAGAGGAGGAAAAAGGATAGAGCTTTAGGAAAAGGGCATTTAAAGTTTTCAATAGTCTAGGTATGGCTCAATGAGGCAATGACTTGAGGAGAACTGAGAACATGCAGGTAAAGAGGCACATTAAAGAATATGCAAAGCAGAACCAGGAGCCAGTGCCACAGCCCCACCTTAGAAGCAGCCTGGGAGAACCTTAGGGAATTCAGCATGGACACAGCAAAATGAAGAAGTCAAGGTACGAATAACAGGCTAGGAGTCAAGAGACGGAGGTATGTTTCACTGCTAAGCTGTTCAGGTCCTTGAAAGCCAATGAAAAAGAAAGGAGTCACTAGAGGTTTTAGGTAGAGGAGTGACTGGACCTAAGATTTTGAAGAGCTATTCTGTTGGCCATGCTGAGAAAAGAATGTTGGGTCAGGGATCAGTGGTAGCTTTCATATGAATAATACTGCATAAATTAACAAGAGAGCTGATTGTTTGGACCAATATGTTGTAGTGAAGATGAGACCTAGTCAGATTATGGATATGTTCAAGGTAGAACCGAGGGAATTTGAAGATGACATAGATGGTGTAAGACTTTAGACAAAAGAAGAAGCAAAGATGGATTCAAGGTTTTTGATTTGTTACAAAATCAGAGATACCAATAATGTGGTGGAGGTACACTGCAGTAAAACTAAAAATTTACATATAACCAGTCCACGAAAAACACTACAGTAAAGCCTGTTGGAAAGAGGAACTAAAATCTTGTTGTTATCATAGCACTTGTCTATGAATGTATCTAGAATACTTGTTCAATAATCAAGGTTTTATAGAATTTGTTTTAGTTTATTCTTCTGTGATGAAATACCTTGACAAAGGCAGCTTAAAGGAAAAAAGGTTTATTTTGGATTATAGTTGCAGATGGATACAGTCTGTTACAGTGGGGAAGGCACCCGAGCAGGTAGGGAAGGCATGCTGACATAAGCAAGAGCTAGCTGGTCACTTGGCTTCTACTCTAGAAGAAGATTAAACCCTCAGGACCCATTTCCCAGTGCTCCACCTGCTGCAGATCTGAGACTCCACCTCCTGCAGTTCCACAATCTTCTCAAACAGCATCACCAGTCAGGAACCAAGCATTGAAACATATCAGCCTGCAGGGGATAGTTCACATGCAAATTTAAATCACAAAGGGATCCAGTGCCTTTTAAAATTATTTTTTTACTAATTTCATAGAATATATTTAGATCTCCTCCAATACCTGCATTCCTCTTTCTAACCCCCTGAATGCCCTTCAGTGTAGGTTCATCTACTGGAGACTGGTCAACATATTAAGAATCTTACCCTTAAATGAGACTAAATATCCCCTTCCCAGAAATCACTGGTTGCCAGTAGTTCCTCAGATAGGTTTGGGATTTCTTACCCACTTCCCCATGTTTATGTGTGGCTTGAGCTTACTTGCCCAGGCTGTCAGCATTGCTGAGTTCTCATGAGTAACAAGAACTGCCTGGAAGTTATGCCTAAGGGTACAATAGTGGCACACATATTATAGGAGTAACCAAATGATTTCTAATTGAATTTAAGGTCTGCTTCATAAAATGGGGCCTGTATCTAGCATTGATGTCAGGCCTAGGAGCCTGAGGCTAGACAACTCCCAGAGCATGGGAGAAAGCCTAATAAAACTGTTCCATTGGATCGACATAATATGAAGCTGATTTCTAATGATTTATCACTATACCCATAGATGAATGCATCTCTCAACTCTCACCAGGGAAGCTTCCTTAGGCATCAGATGATGGTTAACAACTGGCAAATGTGAAGCCAATGAGAGGCTGAAGACTGCTTACCCCTCCAGTGGCAACCGGTTTAACAAATTCAAACTTTTAGAGCATTCTCCACTATCTATTTCTGTTTATACGTTTATCTTCAAGTCTTAAACAAAACAACAGGCTTTACACACCTCATGATTAACACCAACCTCCAGCCTATTCTTTAAGGTTAAACATTCGCCAATATATCAGAATGATTAAAATAACAACTTAAAGGCCTTTTAACCAGATACTTCTCTTTAATCTGTTCTTTTCTGTAGCTATATCCTGTCAGTTCTGAAACAGAGTGATATTTTTATCCAAAAAAATTTTGCACCATGTCATCAGAATTGCTTTTGGTCCAAATTCATCCAGGAAGCGGAAAATAATTCTATGTTGCTTGTGGACAGCTATGAGCAGCCTCAGTCTCCCTTTCCAGAGTTTACAATTGAGGAGGAAATGACAGGGTTCCCAGGAGCCCGGAAAGAGCTGCTGCTTGCTTTGTGCTTATTCTGCTAAACTGGAGAGCTGAGATTGTTTACCTAAGGCCTTCAAGGTTAGTGTCTTCTAGAAGAATAGGAACGAGAGCATCTCCCCACTTTATTCTTTCCTCATGCCTGCTCTCTGTTGAGCTTTTGTCTTCTGAGCGAATTCTGAAAGTCTGTTGCAGATGGAGTAGCCTCATCTCAACCTAATAGTGTGTAAAACAGAAGAGCAGGATATCCCAATGATCAAATAATTTCTATTCATCTAGTGTGAGAGCAAAAGTGGGAAAATAGAAATGTACAGAAGGTTACAACACCTTCTTGAACAAGTCCAATTTCTGGGTCTAAAATTTGACTTGCTGCAAACCAGGAAGGTTGACCCTTGGAGGAACAAGACGATTATGCATTGGAAGTAAACAAACCCTTCTTTGTCAATTTCTTTTGGGTTGTTTCTAGAAGTTATAAAACTTAATGTTTTTGTTTCATCGAAACTGTTGGATACAATGGTTATTTATGACAACTGCATCCATAGTACTTAAGCATCATGAACGCTAGTCTTGCACACGGAAAGTGATCATCAGCGGCAGAGCTGCAGCTGCCACTGTATGAGATGAAAAGGTAAAGTGCTGTCTTGGTACCTACAGCTCTATTTCTGACATCAGAGTTATGGACAGGATTAAATAACATTTACTAAGTATCTGGAACTATGCTAAGAACTCAGTGCATGATCAAGAATGGTATAGATTATCATTATATAAAGGATATAATATGTGGACAGTGCTCTCTTCTCTCTCTCTGCCCACTCCCATGTCTCTGTCTCTGTCTCTCTCTCCCTGTCTCTCCCTGTATGAGAGAGAGGGAAGTATTATCTTTTTCATTTTTGTGAACCCATGAATTTTTCCCAACTGTACTGAAGCTTCCATCATAGACAAAACCTATTTAGGATTGTTACTGAAGAACTGCAAAGAGAAAGGCAGGGAGAAGAAATCCAGCCGTTAACATCCCTAATGGGAATTTGCAGTGCATAGCTAGACAGGAGTCATGAAAGCTAGACTATCAACAAGGAGACACTTTATTAAAATCACCATCAAGATCCCTGGTAGATAGACCGCATCACAGAGTTTTACATAAGGGAAACACTGCTTAGAAAGAGAATATTCTCCAAAGAATCTGAGAGGATAGGAAAGGCTGACAGTTTTTCTTCCCCAGACTTTGTTCAGGGGTATAAAGGCATTTTATATTAATGATCAGAGACACCAACAGCAGACAAAAGAGCCACCTTTGATGAATGCCCTCATATGCTACTGGGGACACAGAGAAGGAACATGAGTGTGGATCACATGGTGACATGCAGTTAGAACAAGAAATCTCCTACTCAACTCCCTAGAACATGCCTGCTGGTGCCTGTGACACGGAAAGGAAGGACAAATTGCTGTACCACTGTTGGAGACTGAGAGGCAACTGTTGACAGCACTGAGGAAGGCAGAGGATTACAGGGAACATACTTCTCTGCAGCCCTGGTGTTGCTCCAAGAGTCTGGCTTGCAGGCTCCAGATCAAATCCCAGGTGAGACTTCACTCAGCAAGCCACTGGCACCAGAGACATCCCCAGCTCCTCATAGATTTAAGGACCCTGCTGTCCACTTCCTTGTGGTCCTGAAAGTCACCATATAGCACAAACTTGGAGAGGGAAAGAGGAAGGAGAAATGTGTACTGATTGAAATGCCTAGTTAGAGCCAAACTAATACAGTTGTGCTAATTTTAGACCTAGTTTTTAATCCATCCATTAACATTATCACCTACACCACACAGAACAGTGTTATGATAAAGACAGTGCACTGTGAACAAGAAGAAATAAGCTGCATCTTTGTATAAACAGCTTGAAGAGGAAAGATGCATGACCCTGCCATGATTCCTACTACAGGGGCCATCACAAAATCTAGATAGTAGTGTGAGCTCACAGGACTCTTCACCTTTTCTTTTACATATCTTTATGCAAAAATTTTGGGGTAAGTTGCTCTGTGTCATGGGAGCTAGGCATGTGTGCTTTTGTCTCAACTGTTCTCATTCTTGGTTTGACAAGGTGAGTTCCAGTTAATCTATCCAAACCATTGAGCTCCAGGTTCAGTGAGAGACTGTCTCCAAATGTTAATGTGGATAGCAATTAAGGATGATATCCAGTGTCAACCTCATGCTTCCACAGGCATGTAGGCATGTGCACACATACATATGCATGTATCCACACACGTGCACATATGTGAACACGCACACACATGAACATATACAGAAATGTACAAAAGAGGAAATTTGGACACAGCCTGGCTAGATCTATTAACACAATAAAGTTCTGTTGTTTAAACCACCTATTTTTTAATTATATTATGAAGTTTTAGCAAGCTAATACAATCTCTTAAACTAATTCCCATCAACAAATTATTTCTCTCCATTTTATAACTTAAAAAATTTTAAGATTATACAATCCTAATTTCTTTTTTCTTCCTGTGTCTTTATCATATAAAATGTGTTAATTTTGACATTTTATAATATATATAATGTATTTTGATAATATTTTCCTCTCTCGCTACCCACGTTCATCTCCCCCTCTTGTTAAAGTTTTTAAAATTTAATCTTAATTGATATGTAGAAACATAAAATTATAAATAGTATTTGAGTACCACATCATTATTCATTATATAATACATACATTTTTCTAATAAAGAGGTCAAGTTAAACCAGCTTAACTTTTCCAAACATTTATCACTTGTTTATGATAAAAACTTTTGCCATTCTTCCAGCTCTTTGAAATGCACAGTATAATAGTCTGTTAGTTATCCCTCTGTACAATAGCACAATACTATGTCTTGCTCCCACTAAATTGCACAGTAGACAACATATCTAATGATACCTCTGTATCATTAGATATAATCCACACTTAGATGACTGTGTGTAACATGATAATGCAGCCCGCAATTTGAAGATGATGATTGTGCACATGTAATTTCCTGTTTCTTAGATTTATTATATCAAATCTTCTAAACATGACAATGCTTAATAGGCACAAGAAGAAACAAAAGCAGGCAGGTCTTGCTTTCATGGGTGGTGGTGAGATCCACCTTCCCTATGAGGATTGGTCATCTTACCCCTCTGCATAAGAGCACAAAAGAATCTGAACAAACAAAGTAGTTGCTGCCGCATGGTTAAAAAAAGATCCTTCTTGTTTCCGTTTTCATTATTCTGACTTATTTTTATGTGCAGTCAATTTTAGTGTAAGCACATATCACATTTTTAAAAACAGTAAAAGAATATTATTGAAACCACTTTTTCATTAATAGCAACTGTATAATTGTGTCTAATGTTGTAGTGCAGCAGGAGGTCAGGGATGGAGTGAGAGCAGTTGAAAACGAAGCACTTATGATTCTACATTCTTGGGAAAAACCAATGCATGGTACAAAAATGAGATAGGCATAGTGATCAGATGACTAGCAACTGAGATACTGTTTAGAGAATCAGTCTATTTTGGATAAAAACAACCTATCAAAGTCTATTGTTAGAACAAAAAAACAGATGCATATTTTCCTGCAACTTCTTGATTGTGCCCGATAGAGCAATGTGATATAATGTAATCCTTTATTTTGAAACTGTGAGTCACTCAACTATTTTAAGGAAGATATTTAGAAAATAATATCAAGCTGTTTGAGCATAACAACCAGATGTTACTTGAAAAGTTCCAAGGGATTTCCCAAACTTTTTGTTAATAATAAAAGCAGAGCAAACATATACTGTGCTGTTGATGTTCTCTTATTCTCTGTGTGCCCTTGAAATGGTTAAAAAAAAAAAAAAAAAAAAAAAAAAAAAAAAAAAAAAAAAAAAACCTTTCGGAAATTTCTCTGTATCACAAAGTATGACTTTCTCATGCTTGTTCTGGGTCATTTTCATTCTATATTTATTTTCTTAACATTGGACGTAATGACCAGCCCAGAAGAATTTTAGACTTTAAGAATAACAAAGATAATAACGTTTTAAGAGTGGCATTGGGAGATGGAGATGGACAGCTGCACCTGCTCATAACCATAAATTATCCCATCAAAGACTGTGAGCATGACTGGTACCTTGACCGTCCTTGAAGGGACACTTTGGCTGCAGTGGACCATGAGATTTAATTCATGATTCATGCTTTATCTCTCCCTAATAGTTCCAAGAAAAATTGCATCAAAAATACCAATTTTTAATTGTAGGATCTGAAACTCTAAGAAACTTTTTTATTTAGAATACATTAAAATATAGATAGAAGAGGGGATCTAAATATGACCAAGATGTATTGAATGAAATACACAAAAATTAGAATTGAAAATATATATCATAAGGGAAAATTATAGCTTTCTTCTGCTGTTTCATTCCTAGTCATTTCCTTCATTTTACAGTGTAGATTCAGAAAAAAAAATCTCTCTTTCCCTCTCTCCCTCTCTCACTGTTTGCAATTTAAAAAGATAAAGAGTTCACACATTAGACCCTGTATTGTAGACACACACACACATTTGTGGTTCAATTTTCCTGAGTGAAGTTAAAATTATTTCAACCTAATTTGCCCATTTCTCTTGCTTTTTTCTTTCCTATGCTTCTAATGACGTTTACAAAAATATCACAGGAGAGCAACTTTTGTTTACTGCTTGGATTACCTGAGCTACTTCTTTCCCCAGTTTGCAAATGAAAAGCATATTGCATCAACTCAGCTGTTGGAGCCTTTCTTTCCTCATGGTGCCTCATTTCTGTTGAGCACAGAGCATCACTGTTAAGATGTATGTGTTGAACACCTTTTATCTGTTTGCTCCTGTGTGACTGCCAGCCAGATAATGAGATATGGAACAATGTCATTACTCTAGACTTTCCTCTGTGTCTCTTACCAGAAAATAGTCCTCTGTGAAGGATGAGCACTCTTTATCTTACAATCTCATATTTGTCGTGTGTATGTACGAGGCAAAACCAAATTGCTTCAGAAATATTTTTTATTTCTTATCTATTTTTCTGACTGGTTTTTAAATTGTATCTATAGTCTTCCATAAATCAACATTTTTATTGATCTCTTCCATCCCTTATGCAAATGAATGACAATATTATCTGTCATCATGTTGCTGATGCAGTTATAAGATGATACTAGTCTTGGGCTGTTTAAATGATGCTTCTAGGGACATTCTTGTCTGTGTCTTTTGATGGAGATGCTCTTTTCTTCCCTTAGCTCCCTCCCTAAACATGGAATTGCTATAGTGGTTGATCAGGTTTAAGTTGGCAGTGTACTGGAATTACAGGTCTTCACATCTTGGTTAATACTTAATGTAAGTCTTTTTTTATTTGTTTTTCATTTTAGCTCTTTCTCCCACTGATTTGCAATGGCAACTGTGTTATAAACACTTTCATCTGAATTTCTGCTTCTGCTCTGTAGGGTCTTTAGTTGGCTTCCTGGTTATATTTACTATCAATTCCTCCCACTTTCAATTACATGTAAAAATAATTTTAATTTTCTACGAATTTTGAAATCAATTTGACAATCTTATATTCTTAAAAAACAACTTCTAGAATTTTGAATGCTACTTTCATTAAACTTATGGAGTGATGGCTCAATGGTTAAGAGCACTGGATTACAGTCTCTTGTTGAGGACCTAGATTTTGGTTCCCAGCACCCACATAGAGGCTAACAATCATCCATAATGCCAGTTTCAGGGGCTCCAACTCTCTCTTCTGGCCTTCATGGTCAGTACACATACAGATGCACTTATATACATGCAGGTAAAACATTCATAAGAGTAAAATAAATAAAAATTGATATTTAAAGAATTTATTGAGTTCCGTAGTTCATGGACACACAAAACATTTTTAAGCTAATTTCTCTTACTAATGTTTTTTTTTCAAATTTTGGAATAGAGAACTTAATGTATATCAGATTTACTCTCTAGGCATTTGATGTTTTAGGTACTATTGCAAATGGTATTTAATTTTATTCTAATTTTATTGGTATATGAAATAGACTTGATTTTCATATGCTGACGTAGCCAGCAGTTTTGATAAGCTCATTTATTCTTTGTAGTACCGTCTATGTTTTCTATGATGACACTGTGTGAACACTGATAGTCTTACATTTTTCATTATAAGTTTTAGTTCCTTTGGTTTTGCAATAGTCAATGTGACAGTGAATATCCTTGTTTTGTTCCCAATATCAGGAATTTCATTCAATCCATATCATCTCCCTAATTTGCTAAGGAATCATAATTTGTACTTGGTAATAACATATTTTAGCGTATTTTGGCTATTTTAAGGTAAATTAACTTCTTTGATCTCCATGTTGTCTATTCCCCCAAATATAATTTATAATGAATGCCCCATTGTTGATAGAGAAAATAATATTTTAAGATGTCTTATAGTTTATTTTGAACACTAGAAAACATTTGTTAGACATGTCTTACAAAAGCTTATGATGTTTTACAATGTGTGTATTTATTTGGGTTTATAATACATATCTCTAAGTTATAAACTGTTTATATAAACATTTCTTTCTCCAAATATATAGCATAAATTTAAAAGCAGAAGGGATTTATTTTAAATTTACCTGAATCTCTTAAGGCTATTGGCATAATGTTTGGCTTCAATAGATGTAAATTGCTTAGGAGATACAAGTCCATTATTATTCTTGAACATGAATGTTAAAAGTTCCACTTAAACAGCACTATATTTTACCATACTGTTTCTGTACTATATACTCAAAATATATTCAATTTACTTTTATGAAAATTCGTGTTTAAAAAAGCCAGCAAGGTATAATTTTTTGAAGCATAGTAAGATATGTTAAAGCCTTCAGAAAATTAAAGAAATTATCAGTGTCAATATTAATCCAAATAACTAACCTGACCAAATAGACTTTTGAACTCTAAATTAAAAATAATAAAGTGTAAATTAATGCTTATTAACACTATTTTTTAAAATTATCCATCATAGAGGAAATGATGTTAACTTTACGAGAGTTTTCTTCTCATCTTTTACCTTTCTATTTTTTCATCTCTATAAATTAAACTGCTTGATTTTCCAAGTCAGCAATGCTAATTTCAGTGATCCTGTGAATGGGAGTGGTTAGAGATACTCTGTTATTATAGACTTAAGTCTGAGCATTTTACTGTAAGTGAAATGATACATTTATATCAGGCTGTTATATCAGGTGTTAGGCTGGGCATGGTGGTGCATGCCTTTAATCCCAGCACTTGGGAGGCAGAGGCAAGTGGATCTTTGTGAGTTCAAGGCCAGCCTGGTCTACATAGTGAGTTCCAGGACAGCTGGGGCTACAAGGAGGCCCTGTCTCAAAAAGACAAAAAAAAAAAAAAAACTTAATAAATTTAGTTTTGTCAAATTTATATAAAGGTATATTTAATGAATATTACAATTGTGCAGAGATTAATTTCATGAATGTTTTAATGGGCTTTACGGCTTCTATGAAAAAGGTAAAATTGTCCATATGTTCATTTTAGAGATGGAAACTAGATAGAGAGAGAGTGCATTACCTGGCCGGTTGGGAGGTGGCCGGGCATCAAACCATCTATTGGGTCAGTTAGATGACTTGGTTGTCACCAAGGCTGACAAACCTGTGTTTGATGCCCAGCACCCACGTGATAGATGGAGGGAACCAATTCCTGCAAGTTGTTTTCTGATTTCCACAGGCAAGCATGGCCTAAGTACACACACGCACGCATACACGAGTTTGTACACACACACTCACAAAATGATGCACATAATGAAAAGCATTTATTGTTCAACAAGCCTAGTACATAGACAGCACTGTGTCCAATCTATACATCATTTTAACAGGCTCTTTGTATGTCCCTCATGCCAAGTCCAAAGCAGACGATTTATTGAATAAGATTCATATGTACAGATACACCTGTAATGCAGAGGCTTCAACATATAAAAATCTAGTATCAGAGCTCCCTTAGGTGATCTAAAATATATATTATAATACACACAATTTATGCTAAAATGAGTGTATTACACTAACAGAAGAGGAGAGGAAATTCTTCGGAGTAAATAGAACAGTGTTTTTGTATTGAAAATTTTATTGACATAGTATTTGACTACAATCCACTTAATAGGATATATTATCAACATCTGGTCCTGTATCATGTCTGCCTACAAAGAAAAATAATGATCGCTTTAGACCTATCACTGCACCTGTTGTAATAATTTCAAGTTTGCAATGAATGTATCAAAACTATTTCAACATCTTGTTTTAATTCATGTCGTGACTAAACCACAGAGTCTATTCTCAATGATATTACCAGTATAACTCAATAATAATGATGTTCAACTAAATCATAACTTAATGTCCAAGGGAGCGTAGCTTTCAAAATTGTTTCAGTGCGACTTCTTGGATTATTTTGTGACACTTGTTGCTTACACTTTCCACTGTATTAGAAGAGGCACTTGCGTATAACCACCCTCGTATCTTCAATGTTGAGAAATCACGGTCACGTTTACCAAGGGACTTGGATGCTTAACTGAACCTCATCTCAGGTAATCATTAGAATGTACATTTGGAACATTTTAACTGATTTTACACAAGCTACCTGATACTTCCATTCAAATTCCTTTAGGATCACATAGTTAAAGAAATGGCTCAAGGAAATGAATGGAAAGATACCACGAGACAGAGTTTTCCAGCTTTTCTTTAAAATACAGAAAGCACAAAACCTGAAGCAAAAATGGAAGAAAACTTGATTTATAGTGCAGCAAAGTAAAACCCTGGAATTTGCAAGAAAGGAAGCAAGCAAATTTACTAACAGCTGCAAGAAAGGATGATGGACAGCTGTGCTGCTGGCTGGCATTGCATCTGCTCTGTGTGCAGCTGGAGGGCAAAGCATCCTTAGCTCTCCTGACAAAACTGGTCCCGGCATTTTAATTGTTGAGGTGAGCCCACTGGTGACCAGCTGCTAGGATTGCAAACATGAGTCTGTCCCAGTCCTTCCATATTTCTTGCTGGAAGGCAAGAAAGCTGTGTGTTGACACTAAAAGATTATAAGAGAATGCTTTTAAATGGATACTCAAACAAGAATATTCTGGAAATGCTGGATGTTGGATTGTTAGGCTTGGTTTAACAGGAGTGAAATCAGAGACTAAAGGAAGAGGATAGCTGTAGAGAAACAATACACTTTCTCTAGCAGAACATGATCTGCAAGGGCGTGACCTTCTGGTCACCACTGCTTGGATTGGAATATGACTAGGAGAATTTGAATCTTAAGACATAGAAGCAGCTCACTAGCAGGGGCAGAAGAGCATTCGTCCTTAGCAGCAGAGAGGTTGCACTAATGGTTTTCTCTGGTCTCTAGATGCTTTGCTTCTCTGCTCTGCCCACACTCTCATACTTCAGTAGTTTCTTAAGCTCTTTGTTTTGCATTCTGTGACCATGTCTAATACAGTAATTTCATTCTAATTGAAAATTTCCATTACATGAACTTCTTGAATAGGGAGAACAATAGCCTCACACTTTCCCTGTTACAAAACTGTAAGAGCTTCACAGCCTTATTAAAGGGGATGAATGGAAAGTTCCAAAGTGATCAATTGAGCTCAAGAAAACAGATGAAAATGGACTGAGGCCTTGGAACTACAATTCTAAGTTTTAAAGGTGTCCTGGGGGAAAACCCCGTAATGTGCAATGAAGGAGGAAGGCTAGACAAGGGATGACGAAAAGCTTCATGTTCTGCTCTTCTAGTGTGCTCTGGCATAGAGCTATCAAGAGTAGAACTAATGTTCTCTAAAGCCTTGTATACTTTGGACGGCGGCCGGAAAATAGCCTTGGGGTTAGTGGAGATTTATTAAATTAGGATGACCTCAAGCTTAATTTCACATCTTTACCACGAACCATAGTTAATTGGCATCTCTGACTCCTGTGAGACCAAAAGCCCAGATTCAACAATTCAGAATTCTGAAATGGAAAAATAATCCCTGAAAATATGAATGGAGAGCCAGTCATAAGACTTTTAAATAAAATCTCGTATGTGTAGTACCGCCTACAGAGGAAAATATGTCTTCCCACATCTCATGGGAAGTGTGAATAAAAATTATTCAAATACTATAGAGAAAAATAAAGAATATCAAGTTAATTCAGTTCATATGCTGTTTTTAAGTTGTTAGAGTTAGTGAATGTTTTATGCTGATTGTAATATATGTCAACAGTTACATAGTTAGCTCCCTGAATCCAAGATTTCAAATCCATACATTGGACCAGCCACACATGGAAAATATTTGGAAAAAAATAAAAATTGTATCTGAACATATGTGAACTTTTCATCTTCTCTTCCCTAAGCATTATAATATAGTCATTTTATATAGCATCTATGTAGCATTGTAAGTATTCTAGAGGGACTTAAAATATTAAAATTCTTAGTGATTTTATATAAGAGACTTGAGCATCCGTGGATTTTGGCACCTTGGGTCGAGTCCTGGGACCAGGTCCTTAGATGATAAAGGGAAACTGTGTGCAGTCACACACACATGTCTATTTCTAGAAAGAAAAGTGCAGAGGTGGTTTACTTTAGGGAAAAGAGAACTGGATGGTAGGGGAGACATACAACTTGTTGCTTTTCATTTTATGTTTCTCTGATTACTTAGAATGCTTTTAAAGTGTTAAAAATGTAGGAATAAGCATCAATTAAAATATATTTAATCCACAACTTAATTTCCTAGAATTAAAATTACCATGTTGACATACTGCCTTATATACACATCCCTTTCCTTCTTTCTTTTTTAAAACATGGTTTATTGATTGATTGGTTTTTTATTTTTTAAATTATTTTTGAGTTTCATGCATTTCATAAAATAGATATTAATCAAATTTAGACCACCCTCCTCCATCGGCAACCCCCAGTTCCCCTGCTGAATTTCAGGTATTCTGTCATATATGTTAAATCCGATCTAGTCAAACATTTGTACCCAGATGTTGCTTGTGGCAAGTTCATCCACTGGAGTCTAGTCAGCCATCCAGAGTCACTCCCTTAAAGAAGATCAACTCCAGATGAATGAAATTTCTTCCTGCATGCCAAATATGGATCTTTATATTTACAGACAAGTATGCCGTATACCATTCATCAAAGAAACTCCTTTTTGCAACAGATGGAGGCTATTACAGAGTTCCACAACTGGACACACAGAGAATATATGTCTGAGAGATGCCCAACCCTAAGTGACACATCTGCAGTGAAACCTCTACACCTGAGGCTCATGGAACCTATTTGAACAGGTGGCAGAGTGAATACTGTTACATCCCTCAACTCTCAGCAGCGAAGAAGCTTCCTCATACAACAGAGTGCGATGCACACAGAACTCCTCTCTTTTTAAGTTTTATTCTTTGGGTATTTAACAACAAATTTTAAAATATATTTTATTTATTTTTATTTTTATTGAATTTTTGAAATTTTGATGATATTTAGATCCTCCCACCTCCTCTTATTGGTCCCCACCCAACTTAATATACTCTATTAAACATATATAAGGCCTACAGAGTCTAATTTGTCCTTCTAAATGTCCTTCAGTACCAAGAGTTCTTCCCTTGGAAGAGACTGTCTCTAGCCCTCCCAACAGCCATGTGTTGCCACAATTCCCTCAGTGGGGCTGGAGCTTCTTACCCACGTCCTCATGTCTATGCTGGGATTTTTTTTTCTAGTATGTTTTTGAGATTTTCATGTTTGTGTGTTGTCTTGGCAACATTTCTACCCCTCCAGTCCCCCTTCAAATTCTCCTGCATCCCCTGAAGAAAACTGATTCTCCCCCTTTGACCTCTCTGTCTCCCAACTCCATATTCCCTGACTTTCTCTCAGCTTTTAAAAAATATTTCATTGAGATTTTTGTGCATTACATGTAATATATCTTCATCAAATTTAGACCCCTCCCCCATCCACAGCCCCCCAACCCCCCACTGGATTTCATGCCTTCTATCATATACGTTAGTTCCTGTTCAGTCAAGCGTTTATACCCAGATGCATCCAATGTACTATAGTCAGCCTATGTAGAATCACTCCTTCAAAGAAGATCTACTCTTGCTCACTCCACAATAATCAGTTGCCAGTAGTTCCTCTTGGGTGATCCCCTGGAGACTAGTCGACCCACCTGGCATCACCGCTCTTCTGCAATGATCCCTGAGTCTGGGGAGAAGAGGTATAATATATGTGTCCCATTTAGAGTCCTACACTTTGCAGTCTCTGTTTTTCTCGCTCATTTTTTAATTAAAAAGGTTTTGTTGTTATTGTTTAATTAAAATTTTGCTCTAAGAGGAAACTATTAGCCTCAAATAAACACTCCAAGGCATATATTTTCCTAAAAGATGAAAACTTAAGCTTATTCTGTACTTTTTATTGCTAAGCTACAGTTACAAACTATTCCCAGATTGTAGTAGCCAGACAAAGGATTTCTCATGTCTACATAGAATTTCATTTATTTACCCCTTTATTTCATGCTCCTTAGGATCTTCTAAAGCACAGATTTTAGTGAATTATCATTCATAATGCATCCAGATTTTTCAAAATTAATCAATTTTTGACTATTATTTTTATATTCCTGACTGATTAGTTTTCACTAAGTCTCTTAACTCAGTTTCCTCACCTGTATGAGAATTACCGACATATTTTCCAAGATCTCATCAGATTTTACATTATTTTCTTCCTATAGAATTTATATTTAGGTCATTTTTCAGTGTTTTTTTAATGGCTAAATGTTAAATACTTAGTGAAGTTCGATTGGGGGCAGGATTACAGTAGCTAAACCAAATATACTTTCATTTGGTAATTTTATTTACTCTATTTCAAAAGATAGATACCTGATTTTTTTCATCTCTATAAGTAACTAAGTTCCTTTTGCAGTAGAAAAGAAAACATAGGGGCTGGAGAGATGGCTTAGTGGTTAAGAGCCCTGGTTGCTCTTGCAGAGGACCCAGATTCAGTTCCCAGCATACCTAAAGCAGCTAACAACAGCTTGTAACTCCAGTTCCAGGGGATTTGATGCCCTCTTCTAACCTCCGTGGGCACTGCAAGACATGGGTGTACCTACATCCATGCAGGCATAACACTCATACACATAAAACAAAACAAAAATAATAATAAAAATATTGAAAAATATTCCCAGCACTCAGGAGGCAGAGGCAGGCAAATCTCTGTGAGTTCAAGGTCAGCCTGGTCTACATAATGATTTCCAGGCCAGCTGGGTCTACAGGGAGACCCTATCTCAGAAAGACCAAAAAAATATTGAAAGAAAGAAAAGGAAACAGTATATTAGCCATGTAAAAATAATCACTTTCAACTAATGCATTTGATACCAGTGACTTTTCCATTCACGACTAAGCAAATAAATAAAATATTTCATTAAACATATTTCCTGAAACAAAATAATTCTGTAATAGTATTATAATTAAGATATATCAAGTTAGAAATATTTTCAACATCTGAAAATAACAGTCTCCTGTAATTGTAGTCATTTTAGCAAGGTTCGGATAAACTTTCCCTTTTAGTGACACAACACTTGAAAGAAGTCTCATCTAAGACACTCTATCAAAGTCTGTTGTTTCCAGTTTTGATTAAAGGAAGCAAAACATTCCTTGTGTACTTCATGTTTTCTGACACATTTTCATTTGCTCTTTTCATATCCTCTATTATGTCTGGATCAAAGATGATTTACGTGTTATACATAATTATAGAGTTTTTTCCTATTGATGAAATTGTGAGTTACAAAGCTAACAACCAACCATTTGAATTTATCTGATGTATGTGACGAATTCCTAAGAAGGTGTTTCTCTTAAAAGACTTATGACCAAATGATATAAAATACTTAGTAGTCAAATACAAGGGTAATTATGTTTAAATTTACAGATGCTAGTTCATGAAAAAAATCCATAATAAATATTATCACACAATCTATTATTCAGCTTTATATTTAAATTTTTAATGAATATTTATTGGCTTGTAATTTTTTCCTTTTAAATCTACCTACATAAGGCACTTTATATTATTTTTACCTGCTAATCTGTTTTCCTACTTATTTCTATTAAAAGACATTAATGATGTTTTTCTTAGCAATTTTATGTCTATCATTAATTATCATAGCAGTTTACCGCATGAATAGTGATTATATATACCCAAGGGTAATTTTCAAAGTGCTCATGAGAAGATCTGCATTCTTTAGAATTGTCATTCCCTGTGCGAATATAAGCACTCAAGCAGAAGCGTTAAATTCCAGGGGCTGCCTGGGTCATATTCCCGATGTTACACTGTTGAATTAATACATCTATCAACTTATGACATCATCTAGTAACTGTTCAAGGTTGGAAACGTCAGAACTGACTGCCGTGTAGGATTTTGGCTTCTGTGCTATGCACAGGTTACAGATGAACTTCAAGAAAAAGAGAAAGCTTTGAGAAGACATAAGTAATGCTCTGTGTCTAGAGCAGGAAGAGCATTTCTCAGGCCCCCTTTGTGGGTGACAATAAGTATAAGCACTCTTGCCTCCGCTTGACATAGGCACCAAATCTATGGAATAAGCCCAAATGGTTGGTAATACTTTCATTGGGACAAAGCTCCCAGTGTACTTCTGATATTCTTTAGCATCATTTGAAATTAGGGAGGTCAAGGAGGAGACTGAAAAATTCTGTGACAAAAAATCTTTTGAAAGAACATAATTCTATTTAGTAATATATTTTTAAATGATGTGTAAGCCTCATGTCCACACCACAGTGAACCACAGGTGCAGGTATTTCCCCAGGTAAACCAAACACTTGCATCCAATTAGTCTGTGTCCTTGCTGGGCCCCTCTAGCAGAATCATGGGCCACCTAAAGGTTAGACTCAGAACTGAGTTTTGACTTCTGTGGTCCGTGATTTCTGGCAGGCATCCTATTGGGGAAAGGATTCCTTGATCCCAAGGGTCCAGGACAACAGCACCATTCACTCCTTGATGCTAGTGTCATGCTGTTGCAAGCTTTCCACTATGACAGCTACCTTCTAGTCACCCACTTCTGTGCTCTGGGGCAGCAGCTTTGGTGCCTACGTCAGCTCAGGACTGCATGTCCACCTCTCTAGCCAAAGGCGGCCAGGTGGCCTTCCCCAGTTCTGGTGCCTACGTCAGCTCAGGACTGCATGTCCACCTCTCTAGCCAAAGGCGGCCAGGTGGCCTTCCCCAGTTCTTTAAATTTTATGTCTATCTAGCCGGAGTCTCTTCTGGGATGATAAAAGCCACAGGTGCATAGTCCCTCCAGGCTTCTCTTTGGCCTTCAACTCATTTGAGGGGTGTGTTCTGCCCTGCCCTCTATGCAGCAGTCCCCTAGCCTTACCCATACTGCTGATAGTTTCCTTGCAGTTTTTCATTCACAGATCTTGGGAGGATGGGAGCAGTCGCTGGGATCTGTGTTTGCATTTATGCTACAAACTCTGCTATAGGCAGAACTCAGTACACACTGACAAGAATTTACACTGTTGTAATGATTCTATGGTTATTTATGTTTTTGGTTCTTTATACCATTTGATTTTTGCTTTCTATCGAAACTTAGAGGAAAAGAGGAATATTGAGTTTTTTTACATTTACCAAGTTAATTATTTATTCCTACAGTGTTTCTGCATTTGAAAAAAAAAATGATCCCAAGTTTTGAAATTCTGATTCATTATGAGCTTTGGAAGGATGTGAAATTTAAGAGCTCATATTGCTGTCACTAAGGCTGTGGTGGGCTGTGAAGTGCCTGGTTCTCGTGAGAGCAGTTAGACCTACAGAATGTGCATCCTGCCAGGGGCTGATGTAAAGGAAACTAGCCCCACCTGTTGTTCAAATTCATTTTGCTTGCCTACAAGACAAATACGATGCCTAGAAGCTTCTCTCCAAGTAGACGTTTCTTCAGTTCAGGACAACATTGTAAAAAGGAGCTGAATCCTCTGGCCAAAATTTTAAGGGGAAAAAAATCACAGCTAGAATTGTGCCTTGCATTGAATGTATTGTCTGAGGAAGTGGGCTGTGACTGTGAGTTCTAATCACAGGGCTCTGCCGTGTTGTAGGATGTTTGTTTTTCCTTTGTGTTAGAATCACCAAAGTGAAAACTAAAGGCTACATACAGTTTGTGTTTTTTTTCATTAATAGCACACTCATTCTAAAGCTTTGCTTACTGTTAGTTTCACTATCCTTATTTGTCGATTCATAATAATAATCCATAGGGTTACTACAGGAAGTAATTCAGATACTATACCTAAAGCAATCAGTATGTGTTGATCTCATTCCATTGATGCTTAGTCTTCTTTAGTTTCTCTTAGTTTTTGATTGCTATTTTGGCGTTATTCTTAAGTAACCTAAAACATTAGTTTTATTTCATGGTGCCAGTAGAAGGAGGAAATGAAAAAATTGCTTGGTAATACTTCCTTAGTCTTTCCCGTCCTTTAGCATACAACCACCATCAGAGAATGGGAAAAAATGTGAGCAAAGGGGTTTTGTATTGTTTGTAAGTGACATTCTCCCAGCAAATTTGGATGGTTTCTATTATTTGCAGAGTTTGTGATAAGATGCTAATATGCATGAGAAAAATGAGTGGTTGCCCACAAACACACATTTTAGAAAATGATTGAATTCCACAACCATTATTGAGCACCTTCTTGGGCCCAGGCACTGATCTTCACCTGAGCTCCTCACCCAGTTAAAAGTGGACTCTTCTTACACAATTGTATCCCAGTGTCTAGATCTTTAGCAAAGACTAGAGCTCAGAGCTCAAAATTGAATAACAGATTCTGTTTGGAGAGAAAAACAATTTTTTTTTTTTGGTCTTTTTGAGACAGCGTCTCCATGTAGTCCCAGCTGGCCTGGAACTCACTATGTAGACCAGGCTGGCCTTGAACTCACAGAGATCTGCCTGCCTCTGCCTCCTGAGTGCTGGGATTAAAGGCGTGTGCTACCAAGATCCTATCTGTGATGTTAATAAATTCTAAGAATTAGACTGAGGCATTTACAAGTAATCTTAGAAATTCCAGATCCTTAGTGTGTTAATTCAGATCTTTTTACATATATGTGTTTAAATTCCCATAAATAGCTACTCAATAAATAGGTTAACTCTTGGATTTCAAAATACCATATTTTTGTTTTAAAATGCAAAATGTCCACTGATAATTCAGGAAGTCCTGATAGAGATTCCTGTGAAGTTGAAAAAGAGGATTGGGCACATGTACAAGCCCACTACTCCTTTTATTAGTGTTTACTAACATTTAAAATTTAGTATTAAGCATCAATAGATTTGTTTAGAGGAGATGGTTAAATAGTGACAGTGGCCACTCTTTAGTAATGGGTTTCTTTAGAAAATACTCAGATATAAAGGATGAAACCAGCAGGGTTTTTTTTGTTTTGTTTTGTTTTTTTTCTGGGTGAAAGATAGGGACTTAAAAGCTGAATTCCATTTTAGCTGTTGCTGTTTTTAGTTTGTAGGCACTTGAATGACCCTGTTGCAAAATTCTTGGCATCATCAAGGTATGTATATAATCTCAAATTAACTTTCAGGTGCTAAGAAACAATTTTATAATACAGAATATTCTGTTTAGAACTTGGTTTTATAGTATTTACTTCTTTTGTAGAAGAAAAAGCTAAGTAAAATCCTTTTGTGTCTGAAGTGGATACTAAGGCTACAGCAAGGTTGGATAATTATTTGTCTCTCTTTAGTCACTATATTTAGTATAACATCTAATAAACAGTATTCTATTTGCTTCTTTATTGCTGTAATAAAAGACTGACTAAAAGCAACTCAGGGAACGAAAAGGTTTATTCAGCTTGCATTTTGTAGGCGATCAACTAGGGAGGCCAAGGCAGGAGATCAAGGTGGAATCTGGCGGCAGGAACTGAAGCAGAAAGGATGGAGGAATGCTGCTTGCTGGCTTACTCTTTGCCTCAAGCTCAGATAGTTTTCCTATATAGCTCAGGTCCTGTACCTAGGGATGGCACCATCCACAGTAGGCTGGGCTATCTTCCATTGATTAGCAGTGATGCTAATGCTCCACAGACGTACCCATAGGCCAACCCTATAGACATATTTTTTATTTGAGATTCCATCTTCACAGGTGATTCTCGTTTATGTCAAGTTGACAATAAAAATTAACCATCTGAAGCAGTAAGACATGATTTTAAGAGATGAATATAAAGGAACGTGTGGGAACGTAGAGGATGATATAACATTTACACTTTGAAAATCTAGGCAAAAAGCCTTTGATTGCCTTCCAGGACTTGAAGGTAAGACTCTTTTGCTGAAGGCAGGACATGCTTTGGAATGGGACATAGAACAATTCAGCTGGAAGTGGCCTGGAAGCCTCCTCCCCGAAGACCAGTTCTCATACTGTCAGGAATTACTAGGCCGCTAAGGGGAAGCACACCATTCAGTGACCCGGTCCAGCTGTAAAGTTACTAGGCCGCTAAGGGGAAGCACACCAGTCAATGACCTGACCCAGCTGGAAAGTCAATGAACCACACAATGCCCAGTCCAGCAAACTGTATCTATTGGTGCAGAAGTGATACTTTTATCTAGGGAGTAATCGACAGTAATTAAAGGTAAGGTCCAATCAATGGGAGGGAAATCATGTGTTGTAATATAAGTATAGCCAAGTACACATGACTGGGGAGGCCATAGACCCTAGAGAGGAAGCTACCTCAGCACTTCCCTAGACCAACGTAATTTCTTACTGTATTCTAAATACATAGCCTCATATTTATAGAAAAGTGTACCATTCACCACTCCTCCGGGAAGCTACTTTTTTCAACAGATGGAAACTATTACAAATTTCCACAGCTGGCAAAACAGAAAAGATCCTGTGAGGTGCCCATCCCTAAGTGACACATCTACAATGCAACCTCTACACCTAAGTCTCAGGGAGCATTGTGGAAGAGCCAGAGAGACAAGACACTTTCTGCTAGTTAATGCATGCTAGACATAATAGGGAAGCTGCACCGGTGAAATTTCCAGTGTTGTAGTCTAACAAGAACTGCGTGTTGATAAAACCAATTGAATACCAAGGTGGATGGGGAGGAATGTCATGGGGTCCCACCTCAAGATGAAGAGCTACAGGCAATCAATGGATGCAGAGGGAGAGAGAATCAGTTTTCTCCAAGAACTAGGTCCCTGAAAGGTTATCTAATCCCAAAGAGGATACCCTTTAGCATAGGTACACACAAGAACCACTAAATGGACTCAGTGCATTATATGTGTGTATGTGTGCATATATAAATGCATGTACATATGTATGTGTATGTAACAGTAGCAATCAAAAAGAGGACAAGAAATTGAGAGGGAGTCTGGGGACAAGGGAGGAGTCAGTGTGCATCAAGGAGGGATGGAAATAATGCAAAGACAATACTCCTGTATGAAATTTTCAAAAATAAAAATTTTATAAAAGAAAATCTAGATGAATAAAAAGAATGCATGTATACACAGTCACACTTGTGTTTGAAGAAACAATAGCTGAAAACTTCCCACATTTGTCAAATTACATAAATCTAGATATTAAAAATGCTTGGCAAACCAAATGGCAAACTAACGAAAGGAATCTATGCTCAGAAATAGCGTAATATAATTATTGAATACTCAAGGGGAAAAAGATTTTAAAAATGATGCTGAGAAAGATAATGATGATTCATTACTCATAAAGGAAACACTATTTAAATAACTGAAGGTTTCTTGACAGATCCCACAGTGGTCAAAATAACTGGAGCAACATTTTTGTAAGTTCTGGAAAATAGGAACTGTCAAGCAGAATATTATATCCAACTAAAACCTCCATCAGGAATTAAGCCAAAATAAAGACATTCTCAGATTAAAAACAAAACAAGGTATCTTCTTTAATATTTGGTAAATAAAATTCTTCAGGGGAAATAGAGTAAAGAGCAAGTTTGATGGAAGAAATAACCATTAGCTGAATATGTAAACTAAGGATTATTTTCCTTATATTCTTTTAAATGTAGAAATCAAAAGATATGATATTGATTGATGTATTTTGAATAAAGAATATAGATAAAATCTTAGGCCATCTATAAAGATGGGATGAGGAGGGGGCTATATATTGTTGGGGGCTATATTCCATACGAAAGTGAAAATATTGATTCTAAATTGATGCAGAGTAAGCAAGTGTACTATAATTGATAGAACAGCTAGCAAATATGTTCTATATGCACACAAAGATAGTCAGAAACAGAACAGAAAAAAAAACCAAACGGGAGTGAAGAAGAACAAACTGAAGGGAAAATGATAGACTTGATGCAGACATGTTTATCATTACGTTAAATGTAAATGGTCTAAAGCACTGAGGGGACAGCCATCACATCAATTATCAGAAGAAATACAGAAAATATATGATACAGTGATACACTGTGTATAAGAAACTTATATGGAAATAATGATTCAGAGATGCTAGAAGTAAAACAATGAGAAGGACGAATCATGGGCCATTAAACAGAGGGAAGTTTTCATACTTCAGAGAACAAAAGAATTACCAGGAATAAAGATAGAATTAAATAAATATTAAAAAGAAGAAATTTAAAAATAATTCATAACTAAACTATCTGTACCTAACAACAGAGCTTCAAATACATAAACCCTGATAGAATTAAAAGACAGTTATATTAATGATTATGCTTGAAATATTTATTATTACTCTTTGAAAAATTGACAGAACCAGTAAGTATAATGGAGGGACATATAATAATTTTGAACATTGTTTCTTCAAGGTCTAGAATATACATTCTTTGCATGTGAAATATGTTATTTAAATAGACTACATTTTGAAAAATAAAGCATAACTTTATCACAGTTCATAGAAGGAAAATAACCCAAAATATGCTGTTTAATCTAAAATGGAGCTGAATGAAAATATGTGAAAGGAAAACACGAGAGGCATATTTGCAAATCTTCTTAAATAATCCTCTGGGACTAGGGAGATCACAAAATGGGTAAAGTCCTTGCTGTGCAAGCATGAGGACCTTAGCTTCATCCTCAGCACACATTTAAAAAGTTGAACATAGTGGTGGGTACCTTTAACCCCAAGCCTGGGGAAGGCAAAAACAGGGCAGTTCCTAGGGCTTGCTGGGCAGCCTAGCCAATCAGTGAGGTTCAATAAGACAGACCCTGTTGTTAAGGCAAGGTGGAGAGTGATTGAAGAAGACACCCTATGTCAAGTTCTGGTCTCCACAAGTATACTCATTGGCATGTGCACACACACATGCACATGCATAAACATATATATAGAACATATACATATATGTAGAACATTTTCTTTATCTACTATTCATTGACAGATGCCTATAGTGACTTCATACCTTGGCTATTGTGAACAGTGTTTCAGTGAAAACTGAATTCCATTTTCTTGGGTGTGCACCTAGTAGTGATGTGAAATAATTTCTCATCGTGACTGTGGTCTGCATTGTTTGATGCTAACTAAGCCCAGGTTGGAAATTTGTCTAATTTTTTTCTTTTGAGATGCGTCTATGCTCTTTTTTAAAATATTTATTAGTGTGTGTGTGTGTGTGTGTGCATGTGCATTCCAAGGACTTGTGTGGAAGTTACAGGACAGCCTGTGGAAATCAGTTCTCTCCTTCTACCACATGGTTCACAGGGCTCAAACTCAGTTTGCAATTTTGGCTGCAAGGGATCTTACCTAGTGAGTCATCACACTGACCCTTTTAAAAATCTAGTTACTTGTTTTCTTTCTGTTAAATTGTTTTAGGTTTTTTTTTTTTCTTTCTTTTTTTTGGTCTTTTTGAGACAGGATCTCTCTGCAGCCCCAGCTGTCCTGGAACTCACTATGTGGACCAGGCTGGCCTTGAACTTACAGAGATCTGCCTGCCTCTGCTTCCCGAGTGTTGCGATTAAAGGCGGGCACCACCACACCCAGCTAAATTGTTTTAGTTTTTATATATTTTAGGAATTATTGTTTTATCAGATACAGAGTATGAAGACAGTATCTCTCAAAGCATATATTCCTAACTGCTAGAGATACTTCAAAGGAGGCCTAAGGAAAGGCTAGAAAGAACATTCTGTGGCAGTGAATCCCTAATGTTTTCTTCAGGATCAGGCTGTTCTTTTCCAAGTCAATATTTAAAGAACTTGAAGCCTGCCGAGCTTCTTCTCTTGAGATGAGAAGCAGTTTCTCTCCCACTAATGATCTGAATTTAACACTGGATCACTTAGGGCCAGATTCATTTGCAAAATATTTGCTCAGTGTTAATGCTGTAAAAGCCTCTCCAAAGCCAGAAAACCCTGAGAAATGGATTATTCATGCGACTAAAAAGCTTGGTATCAGACATGGTCTGTTTTTAATCCTTCCATAAGCAATACCATTCTGAACTTATAAAATATTGTGACATATATTAAGCATATTCCATGCAGCTCTGCTTAGAATCCAGCCATCTGAACACAAGACTCCTGTCTTTTCTGTGGGAATTGAAAGCTCTGGTAAAGGCAGATGTTAAGATCTCAAAACTCTGGCTTTTTTCCCCATTAATCTCCTGATGAATTTCTGATGAGATGTCACAGATTTAATCAGTTTTGGCGTAAGCAGCAGCTTGAGAAAAAATTATCTTCTCTTTATTACCATTAGAAAGAAAATCTTAGAAGAGAATTTTCACTACATGAAACAGTAGCAAATATTTGTCATTGGTTTATCATAAATATTTCTAGTTGAAAACTTTATGTCACTTTCCTGGAAAGGGAAATGGGTATCTATAGAATATCAGAAAAAAAAAGTTTAAGAATAAATTTCTGAACTATGACTATGGTTCTGTAAGCCTCTGCTAATGAAAGAAGGAGATCAGCGTTTATAATCTAAGCCACAAATGGAGAGGGGAATTTCTGAAATAAAGGGTCACTGCAGACCCTCTAGGCAATACACAGCTGTCTGTGTTTCATGTAATCGGCCCTGAATTCTCAATGCTGTGGAATATTTATGACAGAGGAGGTGAGGTGGACTCTAAGGCTTACCATCTGTGGAATTAATGATGCCACTTCAGTCATGAATGAGAGAGAGCCACCCCTCATGCAATCCTTCCATGAAGAAAATGCCTGAATCTGGTTAGAAATTTAGGTTACAAAGATACCCTGTATTTTAAAACAAATTCAATGTCAACATTATCATAGACTGCAAAATTTAAATGAGGTGATTTGCATAAAGGAATTAATATGAAGTAAGCTGTAAGGTAAAGTGGCCCATACTACCAGCAATAAAATAAACACTTAAAAGGAAAATAAAAAGGCACTAGGCTAGTCAATATCTGTTTTTGCCAAAGAAACAAGACAAACAAATAAATGTTTTCTCTTCATTCTAACAAATAAAGAGGTTAGGAAGCCGCTGGAGGCAATACAATGTCCACTTCTCTGTGTTTCCTCTTTCCTTGTAAAGTATCTGGCAGTTCTGAAATTCTAGGAATTTCATTTCATTATAGAAAATGGTCAAATAAGCTGGGTGGCAGCCCACACCTTTACATCCATCACTCGGGAGACAGAAGACGGAGGATCCAGTTCCAAGCCAGGAACCTAGAGAGACCATCTCAGGGGAAAGGGAGGAGAAGGAGGGGGAGGGGGAGGGAGCCAGGGAGGAGGAAAATGGACAAATAGTATTTTAAAACTCACAGGCAAGAAGTGGTGCTTATGAACAGAAAAGGGGGCTAACTGCAGATTGGTTAACAAGCCTTCCTTCCAGGAGTGTACTGAAATGCCCGTTACATTTTCCTGCCCACATTCCCTCTGTTGAGGGAAGTTTGCAGAACGCAGACCAGCCATCTTCAATGTTGGCGAGGCCCGGAGCTGATGCTACATTGACCCATCACTTGGGGACCAGTCACTTCTAAGCACATTTGGAAGTTTTTGTTTGGAAAGTGGCTTCTTTGGAGAATCTGAGTGAGGGAGGAGGACAAAGTCGTGAAGAGTGAAGTGAAAAGAGAGATACTGACAGAGACCAGCAAAACCTTCACAGACCATGAGCCATGTGGGAACTGTGGGGAAGTAGAAACTGTGAGCACAGATAAGCACCATTCATTTCATAGAGACAGCTAATTTATAGTTTAGAAGAAATGTACTGATTAGAAAAGTGAGAAAGCCGAAGTACCCCGAGTAGATTAGAGAGTAACCCTGTGTCTTTAGAGGGTGCTATATTCTAATTCTTTTACTGGAAGATAAGTGGTAGGAGATTAAAATTCTGTTGGAAAAGTTTGACGCGGTGCACCCCCCATGCTCTCAATTGTAGAAGTCTCAAAGCCTCAAGACTTATCAAAGGAGCCGGTGAAAGAAAAAAGTCCACGCGTTCTTACTTTCTCTGACATTTTCTCCCCAATGGTCTCTTTTTCTTTAATGAAGGTAAGTACTCTTTCTAAATAGGAGGCCTCATTTGTTAATGTGTTTTAGAATATGTACTGACTGCCATTGTGACTCCCTTTGTTAGCTCAGTACTAGAGCCCATGTACACAATTAAGAATCAGAGATCCTACTTAGAACCACTCACAATTTTATGATAGGAAGCAGAGACCTGAGAAGGTAATGTGGTCTTCAGAGCTTTGTGTGCGCTGATGATGATAGAAACCATGTGCAGGGGAAGCTCAGAGGAAGGAATCTAACTCTAATAGTCGGACATGGTGGAGAAGCCATGTGATTTCCTCAAAGAACTATCTGAACAGAATCATGACATGGTAGCAAACTCAACCAGGGAAGGACAAGGGAAAATACATGCAGAATCTGTCAGGGAGAAAGAGAATGGAATATTAAGTACTGCAAAATATTTCATGTCCCAGGACCCAACCATGGAATTTGAGAGAAGAAATGATGGGATGCCTGTCAGTGGGTGGTGGAGGGATTGAGAAACAAGGACCAGAATGTGAGGAACTTTTATCAAATGCTGTGTAGTTTGGACTTGGTCAGTGGAGCATAGGATTCTAAGTGAAGGAGAAACAAATGCTTGTGTTTCTAGTGGGTATCTTGAGAAGTAGAGAGATCTTAGAAGGGTAGAAAAAAATCTGGGCTTACTCTGCATTGGCATTGGTGAGTTAGATCAGGAAACATGAAACAGCGAAACAGGTCCGAGGAGGTATCCAGGGAATACATTTATCCTTGAGATGCTGAGTTGCAATGTCTTTGGGATACACAGATTTGGGGAATTGTCATAAGGGGTAGTAAGACACTACATAGCTCTAGAACATAGGCAGGAATTCTGCAGGGAGATGGGCTGGCACTTTCTATCTCTGTGGTGGCATATGGTTAGCTCAATGATCTGAATATTTGTGTTCCCTTAGAATTTATCTGTTGAAATCTGATCGCCAGGTCATTGTGGGTGGGATTTAGGGAAGTGAGAAGGCACTGTTTATGAACAGGCAGTGGGTCCCTCTCAGCCGCCGAATCAGCCAGGACCTTAATTTTAGACTTTGGAGCCTCTAGAACTCTGAGAAATAAACTTACTGTTTATAAACTACCTGGACTGTTGTAGTTTGTTCTACAAGCTGAAATGGATTAAGGCAGTTGAATATTTAGTTGACTTTGTGCTAAACTAGTTCGTGTTCTTTATACTTTCAAATCTATAAAAGTCAGAATAGGAGTTATTTACCCTTACAGAGATTTAATTATCTGTATTCTAACAATTGTATGGTTCAAAAACATAATTGTGAATGAGAAAACAGAAACAGAAAAGTTCTGTATCATGGAGAAATGTAGAAGAGAGACTTTGTTTACTTTGTATGTTCAGCATAGAGGGTTGACTCTGACAGGTTATTGTGAAAGGTAAAATCCTAAATTATAGTCAGTTTGCCATAATCTTACATAGCTAAGTTCCCGCAGATTGCTATGGATAACCTGCTCATTACAGATATCCTTGAAGCTCTAGAGATCTCCATGAACATCTATGTTAAATGTGTAGAAATGAAGTTTCTGCTTCTATCGCTGTGGTGATTCCCACATTACATCTGGTTGATGTAGATAGCTACACTGTAACGTCATATCACCTCCATCATTGGAGAAAAACACATAATAAATTTTCTTGGAAGGAGAAAAAAATTAATTGAAGTTTGTAAGACTGAATGATAAGAATGTAGGAACTGATAAATACTGATCAATTTGGGAAAACACATACCTGCTAAGGATATGGGTTATTGGGCTACCTGGATTGACTATTACAAATGATGTTTTGCGCCTCTGAACTTACATGTTTGACCAAAAGGCACGTGAGACCAGTGTCTGTTTCATTCTTGCTCACTGTATTTGTATTTCCAAGTTTTTACTTAATGTGTGAATAAATGAATTCAACAAATTTTCCACTGGCAATCAGAGATTGAGGCTAAAATTAACATGAAGAGGCCTAGGAACTCTGGGTGGTGTTTTACACATAGGGATACTTAGCTGCTCAGCTTTGTAATGATTGCCATCACTAAAATTGAACTGAATGACCAGGCTGAGGGGGTCATAGTGTGGGGATCAAGCCTCTTTTCATCATGAAAGCTACTGGGTGGCCTCTGACATGACGTGTTTGGTTATCAAACATGTCGGCTAATACCACAGAGAGATGTCATGTAATAAAAGTGACAGACATAACAAGGGTCAAAGGTTAAAGGTGAATTACTAAGGGCTTTTCACTGCATCACTGTTGTTATAACCATTTTTAGTAGGTTAGATACATGAATAAAAAGAATTATGAGGCATCATGGTGAGCAGAAATTCTTTTAGCTTGCTCAGGAATTTTTCTCATGTTGAGCTGTATAACTCTTAAGTACTGTGATACTCCTTTGTATTTATGCCACTTATGGGAAAACATTAATAAATCTGAATGATTTGGTTATCCATTGGTAAATTTCACTTAACTGTTAAAAAAAAATTAGAGGACCTGGAGAGATTGCATAGTGGTTAAGAATGCTTGCTGCTGTTGCAGAGGACCCAAATTTGGTTCCAAACACCAGCACTAGGTGGCTCACAAACACCTGTAACTCTAGCACCAGAGGGTCCCACAGCTTCTGGCCTCCTCCAGCACATACACACACATACATAAAAAAGTAAATTTTTAAAAATATTAAGGTATATTTTATTAACATATATTACTCATACAAAGAGTTAAATTATGAAATTTCCACTAATGTCATGTACTTTAATCGTTTATTCTATTATACTTTTTTTCTTTTGTTAGTCATTAACCCTGTAGCAGAAGTTAATTATGGGAGAAAGAAGCATTGTTAGGGTGAATGAATACAGAACTACATAAATGTGTACTAAGAAACAGATAAGAAGTAGTCTAGGGTATCCCAGAGCACAATGCAGTACAATGACACAAAGAATGTGTTTTCCATAGTGTAACTATCATGATTGTCTCGTCAGACTTAAAGACCTGGAAAAAGAGAACAGAAACATTGGGCATCTGGCAGACAGTGGGAAGTCAAAGAAAAGTCAATGCTTTAGGGATTTGCATTTTTAAATTTATTCTCTTTTTAATTAACAAGTAACATTTATGCATTTTATGGGTACAGTGATAGATGTGTGCATATACCCATGCACATCACAACTGGAATTCCCATCTCTTATCATTTTGATTAATTCTGTTCCTCGACAATTTTATAAATGTATACAATGCACTCTGATCACTCTCTTTCACAACCTCTCTTTTCTCCTCTCGGTCTCCGTTCATATCCCTGCCTCCCACCTCTGCATCACTACCAGTCCCATTCCCAGATTTACAACTTTGGTTCTGTTTTGTGATCCATTTAGTTTACCAGTGCCATCTGTGTCATCATTGGACTGGAACTATTCATTGGAGCCTTATGGGATCATCAGCGTGTGGCCTGTGAAGGCACCAGATTGCCCTCTCTCTGAAACTATCAGTAGAAAATAGTTCCAACGGTGAAGGATAGGGCCCCTTGAGACTCTCCTGTGTCCATGCCTGATGGTTAGTGGGCCCAATCTTGAGAAGACGTGTGTGTGCATCCAAAGCTGCTCTAAGTTCTTGATTGCAATGGTTGTCCTTTGCCCAGAAGATGGCATTTCTCAGCCCTTCTGTCTGTCTTCTGGCTCTTACATCCTTTCTGTCCTCTATATTGCAATGTTTCCAGAGCCTTAGAAGGACATGATACAAATATCTGTTTAGAGCTGAGCACTTTTCCACTCCTCCATTATTCTTAACACCCTGTGTATCTGTGAGTCTCTGAACTCACCACAGTTCACTGGCCAGAGAGGCTACTCTTGTTGAGGTTGAGAGTACATTTGTTAACAGATATAGATATTTAGAAGGTAATGTAACACTGTGTTGATTTGCTAAATAATTGCAGTTATTTCTCCTGTAGAGTCTATGATCTCTCCTGCACGACCAGATTTATAAAACCAGGCAAGAAATGCCTCTTTTGGAGAGAACTTGAGTTATTACTTTTTCTTACCCTCTCTACCTCCCAGTGTTCCGTTCTCCTTTATATTCTGGTATTTCCCCCTGTGGCTTTGTGCCATTCTTTTTTGCTAGCTTCCACATATGAGAGAAAACCCATGCTTCCATCTTATATGAGCTCATAGTTAGGGTCAGTCATCAACTGACGTACCTGGGAGGAGGGAACCACAAATGAGGAATTTCCTTCATTAAGTTGGCCCGTGGGTATGTGTGGAGCTTTTACTTGGTTCCTAATTGATGTAGGAGTGCCCAGTCTACTGAGGGTGGCACTATCCCTACACAGGTAGGCCTGGGCTGTATAAGAAAGGCAGCTGAACATGAGCCTGGAAACAAGCCAGTGAGCTTCGTTCCTCCATATTCTCTGCTTCAGTTCCTACCTCTGGGCTCTGCCTTCGCTTCCTTTCATGACAGACTGTAAGTTGTAAGATGAAATAAACCTGTTCCGCCCCAAGTTGCTTTTGGTCATGATGTTTATCACAGCAACAGAGAAGCAAACTAGGATACATGATGACTTGCAGTTCCATCCATTGTACTAAAATCATAATTTCATTCTTCTTTATGGCTGCCTGAAAATTATATATATATTATTGTAGATCACACGTGTACAAATTAATGGACTTCATTGTAACATATTCACACATACAATGTACTTTGATGGTCTTCGCCCTGCATATCTAAATTTATTGGTTATTTTTTTCTTATTACAAAGACAGTATGGACTTATTGTAAAAAATATAAATGTTAAAACACTAACATAGAAAGTCAAAATATTGTGTAATACTTACTGCTCAAGATGACCATGCTTATTGTACATTCTTCTGGCTACAATTAAAGATAGTATTTTATCCCTTAGACATCCACAAAGAACTGTTAGAGAAATTCCTTCACGCATACCCCTGAATATATCATTACTGTATACAGGAATTCCCAGCATGACCATGGAAACACGATATAAACATAGTCAGAGAATCATGTCTACCAGTGTGATGAAAGGTGTTACTGTGCAGTGGTGGTTCTTTGAAAGCACTGTATCCCTGTAAGTTTTTGATGCTATTGGTGAGCAAATTTGTTTTTGTATCCCCAAGGACGTGAGCTAAAACATTCAGCAAAAAATGCATAAGAATTATTCAAGGGAATGTAGGCATGTGCTACAATCACCAGTAGAGCTTTGAGCTCTGTTTTACTTTGCTTTGTATTGATGAAACATTTTGACAAGAGCAGCTTGCGGGGAAAGGGGCTTATTTCACCATACGCTTCTAGGTCTTTACTGAGGGAAGTCAGGGCAGGAACTTGGAGGCAGGAACTTGGAGGCAGGACCTGAAAGCAGAAACCATGGAGGAACACTTTCTTTCTCTCTTTCTCTTTCTCTCTCTCTGTCTCTCTCTCTTTCTTTCTTTCTTCTTTCTTTCTTTCTTTCTTTCTTTCTTTCTTTCTTTCTTTCTTTCTTTTTCCTCCCTCCCTCCCTTCCTTCCTTCCTTCCTTCCTTCCTTCCTTCCTTCCTTCTTTTCTTTCTTTCTTTTTTGGTCTTTTTGAAGCAGGGGTCTCCCTGTAGCCCCAGCTGTCCTGGAACTCACTATGTGGACCAGGCTGGCCTTGAACTCACAGACATCCACCTGCCTCTGCCTACAGAGTGCTGTGATTAAAGGTGTGTGCACCGTGCCTGGCTTCTTTATTATTTTTATTATTTAATTTTTATTGAATATTTTGCAAATTTCATGTAATGTATTTTTTATCATATTTAGACCCCCCTCCCTTACCTGCACTCATATTATAACCCCTTCTACCTGATTTCATGAACTCTGTCATATTATATTAAGGCCTGTGGAGTCAAATTTGTCCCCAAATGTCCATCCATGTGGATCTGTGCACTGAAGCTTAGTCAACCTATCTAGCTTCACACATTTAAAGAAAACCAACTCCTGCTCTCCTGGCAGTTATTGGTTATCAGTAGTTCCTCAGCTACATTGGGGATTCTTATCCATTTCCCTACATCTATGCTGGGATTTTTGTCTGGCTTGAGCTTGTGTGGTTCTTGTGTATGCTGTTACCATGGCTGTAAGTTCATAAGAATGACTTCCCAGCTCTCTAGAAAACTCTGTTTCCTTGTGGTCATACCTCTGGCTCTTTCAGTCTTTCTGTCCTCTTCTGTAATGGTCCCTGAACTTTGGGTGTTAGAGATTTGATAGAGGTGCCCTATTCATAATAAGCACTCTGCAGTCTCTTATTATCTGTATGTTAACCAGCTGCAGTTCTCTGTGTTAATCAGCGTCTTCTGTATGAGGAAGCTTCTGTGGTGGGAGTTGAGAGATGCGCTCATATATTTCCTGCCTCTGGAGGAATGCTTCTTATAGGCAGTGAGAACTTACAGTGCAGTGAGAACTGCCCAGGGATGGTCCCAACCATGGTGGGCTTAGTCCTCCTACATCAACTAATAGTAAAGCAATAGCCCCGAAGACCAGTCTGATCCAGATAAACTCCCAATTTGCTGTCCCTCAGCTAACTCTGAGCAGAATCAAGTTGGTATCTGAAGGTAACTAGGAGAAGTTCTGTGGCTATATGGGTGCCTGCATTAGTAATAGCTTTTAAAGCATTTAGATGGTGACATTTTAACATTCTGTGTAAAACCAGAGAAAATTTGACCAAACTTTAGGAGTTCTGTTCCACTGTCCACATTATCTGTTGGTGTTAAGGCTACTTCTGTCTCATAAGCTACTGTAATATAACTAATGAGGTACGTAAGACAAAAGTTAACTGTAAACACTCTGATATATAAAGACATTGGCATCACCTAACCAGAAGTTTCTTTGATCTTAAATATAATCTCTGTCTCTGGTTGATCCAAACTCAGGTGTGACCCACTTCAGAGTCACACACTTTCTTTGTACAGTAGACTCATGTCCAAAACAAACCTCTATTCCCATGCTATGGGTTAGCTGCCTTGAAAGTTCTTATTCTTCAGAAGGTTTGAGATAAAACACAATTCAAAATAAGCTTGTTAGGTTTGGGAATTCATTGTTGTTGTTTTATTCAATGCTGGAGATCAAACCCAGTGCCCTGGTTCATGCAACACAATACTCCTCCAGTGAACCGTAATGCCAGCAGTCCATGATAGTTTTGAGGCATATTATGTATTTGCGGTTTGTGTTTCAAATCCAGTAATAAATATCTGTCTCCATATTATATTTCAATATATGTTTAATGTGCAAATGCAAGAATTTGGTTTGACACTGGTAAGCGCTGTTCAAATCTAAACCATGTCCCTCTAGGAATCAATATAATAGATCTCTCACATACTTAAGGGACCTGGCTATACTCAGCCCTCACTCTATTTCTCCAAATGTAATTTCTTTGAAATGATAGCTACTGTTTTAGAGGCTGCAGTTAGGTGAAACATTTCTCAGAAGACCTAAATCTAGAAGAATCTAAAGTTACAATAACCACATTTGGCACATTATATAATCCAAATCTATTATTTTCCCCTCTTTTCTCTTGTCACAAAGTCTATGGAAGGGAATTGCATATTCATGATTTGAATAAGTAGCTCTGCATGTACTTGCTGACTTAAATGTCTTCCTTATGTCTTTCAACTTAAAGGTATTCTTATGTATAAGAAAGCTTGCCTGGGGCTGGATGCCCATTGGGGCCCATGTGGTCGTGTTTCTCTTGGTGATATTCTGTAGGGCCATATCACCCTAGGATTCAGATTGAGAATTGTGATTCTGTTAGCAGACTGGGTAGTGGTGGGCACTTCTCTGAGATTATTAACAGCTTCATAGTAACAAATTTTGCATATTGTATTTAATATTGACCAAAATGCCAAGGTATATTTTTTTATTTACAATGAGAAATGTAACTGTTAAATAAGCTGTTTTCTCAAGCCAAGAAGACTTCACAGAAACCTCTCCCCACAGACAAGCATCAAAGGCATCCCTGTTATAATCAGGATGTCAAAATATCTGTTCATAATGAGAAGTGTACATACCTAGAGAGAATACACTTGACCTGGCCTCACAAATTCATTCTGCTTATAGATTAATGACACAGGATGCCAACTTCCATTAAAGTTGACAGAGAATATGTATCCAAAGCAGTGGAAATAAGATGATCTTAAGTTCTGTTTGCCAATTAGGCTGGCTTTAGTCTTCTGATAGGTATAAGGTAAATCTCACCAAGAACGCTGCTGCTTCAGCCATGGGAGCAAAGAGGGCAACGTAAGTGTCCCACCTGTCCTTTTGCTTTGCTTTTCTTGAACAACCACCTGCGTTCAAAAAGGGATACTGCTAGGCCACTGTCTGACACATTGTTGATTCATCCAATCTATCATGTTCCAACCCTGAGGCCTGATATTCCTTCTCTAAAACATATTTATTGGTATTTAGGATATATACAACTGTTAAAAATCAAACATATTGGGGCTGGAGGGACAGCTTAGTGGTGAAGAGTACTTGCTACTGGGTTTGATTCCAAGCACCCACATGGTAGCTAACAATCATCCATAACTCCAGTTCTAAGGGTTCTGACACCCTCTTCTGGCCTCTGTGTGATGTGCATGGCACCAATGCCCTTACACACATGCAGGCAAAACACTCATACAATAAAATAAAAATAAATAAATAAATTTGAAAAATTTTAAATTAAATTGAAAATTTAAAAATTAAATATATGAACTTAATTGGTCTAAATTATATTTGCTTAATCACATCCTTTTTTCAAATCCATCAAGTCAGCTCAATGCAGCCCCTGGACTCAGAACACTGTCTCTGTGTTTCCTCAGATGGCACAGGGATTTGTATGAGATGGAGGTAGAAGTAAGACTATCACCAGCTCTCAATACATAGTTCACATTCAAATAAAAATATGTATTTTTTGAACAAATAAAAAGGAATTTCCCCAAAGTTTAAAAGCCTGATTTTTCTAATTTAGAGATCATAAAGAAATGATTTTAGGAGTGGGAGTTTTCTTCAGCACTCATAATAGACTTACTTGCTTCATTTCCTCTGTGTATTCATGGATAGCCCTAGAATTTACTACGATATTTGTCTATAGAACTAGAGATATACAAATAATTTCCAGGTGCCTATGTGTAAAATTATCAGAGTTGAGCCAGTGAGATGGCTTAGCAGGTAAAGGCACTCACTGCGAAGTCTAATGACCTGAGCTCGATCCTCAGGACTCAAAAGGTGGAATCCCACAGTTGTGCTTGACCTTTGTGTATGTACCATGGCATGGGGGCCAGGCCCCCATCATGCACAGACACAAATATAATGTAATAAAATACATTTTAAAACATTATCAGTGTCTTCACAACGAAGATGGAAATGATCAGAGTAATCACACTTAATATTTGATTCATGAGCAAATATGATCAATTTCTTTTTCTAATCAAATATGTCAAGCATTTAGTAGTTGTATGAATAAATATTTTTATAGGCACAATATGCAAAATCAAAATCTCTACCTTGAGAATTCTGAGTAAGAAAATTCAAAATAATCAGTTACCGTTTGGTTTCCTTTTTGCATGCATTTATTCTGTCTTGAGCTCTATCCAAGGGAAAGGCTTGCTTTTACACTAAGTCTTGCATGTTTGAACTTCACAGAGGTTCAAAGGTTTGCACATGGCCTAGAACAGCAAACATTTGTCCTGAAACCATCCTTCAGTTTCTGACATGGCTTATGATTTAATTGTCACCTCATTAATATGGGTCCCTGGGCATGAATTTGTCAAAACAAAATATATCAAGAGGACAGAGTGAAATGTTCCTGGTTAGGCGTTTTTACCACTGTGGCCTCCACCCCCACCTCAAGTTGTTAAACCTCTAACTTCAAAAGCCTAGCTTCATAAACATGCCCTGTCACTGAGGTCACCAGGTTAAGGATCAGTTCAGTCCTTTTGAACTTTTCACTCTTTCTGTATAAATATAGCTTAAGCACTTACTGGATTCTAAAGCTAAAAGTCTACAGAGATAAAGGACCTGTTTGGAACATCGAAGTGAGCAAATGCCTTTATGGCATCTTACTTTTCTATGCTCTTTGGCCTCCCTTCAGTGAATGGCTTCTCACTCATCCTTAGAGTATTTATACCTTTCTACACTTTCTGAATTCAAAATCGTCAAGAAAAGCACATAAAAAAAGATTAAATAACCTTGATTATTTAATAGCCTATTGTAAAGTTTTATAAGGAAAACAGAAAAAGGAACCTTAAGGAACTGAGAAGTACAACCCAAAGGAAATACTTATATAGGTT
>NW_008348218.1:2689597-2734374 GCF_000622305.1 Nannospalax galili | reverse complement strand
TATTAAAAAATAAAGATATATGTGAAAAGAGAGAAAGGTACATGTAGCATATATAATAGATAAGAGCTTGCTTAACACTAAGGCTGGTGCAATTCATGTGTTTCACATAAAAGCATTCAGCATTCATTCACTATGAAACGTATTATACAGACATTATATATGATATCCTAGTGATGAAATCATAGCGTGACAGTGTACGTGTTGTTGTAGCAGATTGCTGTTGGGGGAAAGCATAATCGCCACGTGTACAGGCCCATTCTCATGACCTTGAGAGGTCTTCTCAATGTCAAGTTTCTCTTCTCATTGGTTCTTACTTTAAGTCTTCCAGTAGAGAACTTAGTAACCTCTTGCACTTAAATATGGACAATACCCAGTCCAATTTGAAAGAATGGGATGTTGCTGAATCTTTTCTTGGATTTCCTTCTCCTGGACCTCCTCTATTAATATAGCTGTAAACATTAAGCTATTTTGTTATTATAGTAATCTTCAATATTAGCTTTCTACTTCCTAATAGCAATGACCTAATAACAAGATGTAATGAAATAGGGATTTCTTCTGAAGTACTTTCTCCAATATTTTCTCTCTCATCTTAGTTCCTTCTGTTAACCACACTTTCTGTGTTTACAGTGTTGAGATTTATACTTTGTGCTAAAAACAGCACACTTTTTGCTAAAAAATTAATTAAAAAACTTTAAAATTTACCATAACCTCATAAATATCATTCAATATTAGGTCAAGATATATGATAACTTCCACATATACATGTACATACCCATATGTGTGTCTATATCCACATGTGTGTATACATATATAAACATAGGTACTGATGATAGGTGATCTAAACACATGCAAATGCACAAGCATACTTTAAGGGACCAATGCCATGTTCACTGAAAAGATTCCCAGTGTTCGTCTTCAAATTGTTGATACTTTGTTAATGTTTAGAGTTACATTGCATTTCTAGCAATTTCTTGCCCTTATTATTTCTTCATGTATAATATATGTACTTTTTCACTCTGTCAAATAATCTATTTTGTCTTCTCTGCCCTAATGGAAACTCTCCACCAGAGGCTTCCTTTGCCCTTTCTACACTTTACTCAGTTCATGGGTTAGGTTTATTACCATCTTTGATTAAATCTCTTGATTTAATGTTTTCTTATTCTTGTCTTATTCTCTCTTCTTAGTGTAATAAACACTTATTATAACAAATAATAAAGTAGTTTCCCAAGAAAGGGATAGAAGATATATTTTCTGGTTCTTGCACTGTTTCATAGTTGGGTGATGCTTTGGCTGGGTATAAAATATCAGTTTTATTTCAGTCTTTGGAAGCTCTAGTCCATTGTTTCTCTGTGGTAATGTGGAAGGGTTTTGCTAAAAATTGAATCCAGAGTCTCATACATCAATCCAGATGTATTTGCTAAAAATCAATCCAGAGTCTGGTACTACTTGCATTGTATCAAGCATCGTACCACTGAGCTACACCCTAGCCTTGCTCCATTTTTTATGAGAAGTGAGGTACTAATGAAAACTTCTGTTTCTCCCCAAAATAATTTTATGTTCATATAATTATATTGTTTCCGTGATACACTGGCCACCTTTATACTCATACAGTCAGTGGGGTGCATTTTGTTTGCACTCATGCTCTCAGGCTGATGTATTTTTTTCACCTAAAGGGAATTCATTTATTATCATATCTTTAATAATCCCTCTCCTTTTTCTTCTTCTCTTTCTGTATCTCTTAATTGCTATTAGAGTTTCTGGATTTATCCTGTTTTATGACATCTAGCATTGCATTTCAGTCTATATCTGTACATCTTTAATCTATCTTTGTATCATTTATTTTAGCAACCACAATTTTAGATTTTGTAGACTACTTGTACATACATTTTTAGATTTTGTAGACTGTATACTGTTTCTACATCTTCTTTGAAAATATTCTTGTTTTATTTTTGGTAGCAATAGTTTATACCATGTATTCATCAGAGAGGGGATTTTTAAACTTGATCCCCACGTTTCTTGAATTATCTCTGTGTCCAGACTGCCTACACTCATACAGTCGGTGAGATGTGTTTTGTTTGCACTCATGCTGTCTTCCTTATCTTAGTCCTTAACCACAATGCTGTAGAATTTCCTGGTATGCTTACCTGCTTGATTATCTACTTGCATTTAATGAAAAATGGTTGACTTCTGTGTCTTTCCTTTAGTGCTAAGAAATGACTTATCTTTCCTGCCTATTTCTGGGAAGAGGAGATATAGAGGGGAAGGTGATCAATGATCACATTAGGATGGTCACCTTAGAGTGAAGAAGTATGATTTGGCAATGGTGTGTGCTATGATTTGGATATGGGTTGAATGTGTAGTAATGTTGGAGGTTGTGGGACTTTTAAGAGGTGAGGCCTCATGGGAGGTCCCCAAGTCATTGTGGGTACTGACTCCAGAGGGGTGAAGAAGTACTTATGGGATATAGCAGCACATTTCTTGTTACAAAGATTTTCCTTTCTGTCATACTATCTATAGTATTTATGACATATAAGTTATACATTTATATTGTATTTTATTTTGTTTATAATGATTTAGTAGCTTCTCTGAAAGTCTATTAAGAGGGGAGGCAAAAATGTACTTCCTTCATGGACCACAAAAATTATTGCCTAAAGCATCATTAAATATGTTAACCAATGAATGAATTCTCAATCTTTTGGCCGCACTGGAGATCAAGCTTCCAACACTTCTTGGCTTTGTATTTTCAGATTTAAAATTATTTTCTTAAACAGCAAATTGATAGCAAACTATTATCATACTTCTGGTTGTCCTAAATCTGAGTGTGCAAGTTTTTCAACTTTGAAGTTTATTTGATAAACCAATTTTTCAATGTGTCATATGTGTGCACATTTGTCTCTGAGCTTTCTTTATGTACAAAATTTCCCCCAGACATTAACAATTACAAGCAGTTCTAGACTTGTTCTCTTTCTCTGAAGATCTCTGGAAATATGTGTATATACCATTTTGTCACATCCCATGGGCCATTTGACTGGTGACATTTTCAAATAAGTACTGTAAGTGTCCATGAATTATAGCAGACTTAAGGTTCCCCATCATCTTAATTTATATCATCTATAATTTAATATCTTAGCACATTTGCCTTTGATAAATTCACAGAGAAAAGCTAGACTTCAAAGAAAGACACAGCAAGTACTTGTGGGCCAAGGAAGCTTTGTAACAGTCTCTCTTTATAGCAAAGGTTATAGCACATGCCATGGGTGTTTGGCGAAAAATATAAGAAACATTTTATATTGTGCCACTTTGAAATGTAAATCACCAGAAGGGATTACAAAAAAAGTATCTAACCAAAACAAAACCAGGAGGATATTGTAGAGAAGAGAACAGAGGTTTTCAGAAAATATTATATGACAGTCATACAAGTATACTAGTAATGTGAAACTCCAAAACCTTTGGCCAGGTGTGGAACACACAGCATAACCTCAGTTCCAAAGTTCTGAAGTGTCATCTGGAAGAAGATCATGGTATAGTAGACAGTTTCACTATGCTTTGTGCAGTGGCCTTTTTAAAGAGAAAGGTCTTTCCTAAGAGAGTTGAAGTTTACTCATGCATTTGTCATAGAATTGGCTTGCCAGGCAGCGTCCTGTCAGCTCACACCTTCTTTCAGAGGATAGCCTGCTTCACTGCAGGGAGAACCGTGCCTTAAGATGTCACTCAGATGCTGTGTAACAAGGTGTCCTAGATTTGCTTACTGCTGAGTACACAGGATCTAAGATTTTCAAAGAATATTTAGAATTATTTCTTCATAAGCAAGATTTGATATAATATCCATCAAAATTCCAAAGACATTCTTCACAAAATCCAAAAAAAAAAAACATAATGAAGTATAAAATACCCCAGATAGCCTATGCTATCATGAGCAGAGGGAGCGATGCTATTTTACAACACTTGATTTCAAGTCATACTACAAGGTCAAAGCAACAAAACAGCATGATCCCTTCACAAAACAGACAGGCAGATCAATGGAATAAATCAAAGTATCCAGAATTAAGCCCATACAACTATGCCACCTAATGTTTTGCAAAGTTGCTAGAAACATATTGGATAAAAGATAGCTTTGGGCCAGTGAAGTGACCCAGTGGGCAAAGATGCTTTCTGCATAAGCCCTATGATCCCACTTAAAGGAGAGAATTCCTACTCCACCCAAGTAGGACAGAAACTACTCCACAAAACCATCCTTCGATCTTCATACGTGCACCATGGCACCCTCCCCTGTTCCCATCACAGACACATACACATGCACATACACACACTCAGAAATAAAAAAAAAATAAATAAAATGTTTAAATCATCTTCAAGAAAAGAAAATGAACTCACAGAAATGGTGACAGCATGCACAAGTCCATGCAAGCTCAAACCAGGAAAATACACCATCATATATATAAGGAAGTCGGTAAGAAGCTCCAACTCCACCCAAGGAAATTGTGGCAACAGATTGCTGTTCAGAGGAGCAGAGACAGTCTCTTTCAAGCATGGAGCTCTGTTAGGCTAGCCAGGATCCAGTGGATGGACACACATTGAAGAACACTTGAACATACAAAGACTCTTTAGGTCTTATTATGTAGCATTTTTAGAAATTTTATTGCTACATAATTCATATGCGTGTGTGTGTATTTACATGTATATATTAAAAGCAGAAGGGAGACTAGGGGAAGATACTAGTAGGAAAGGGTGAGACTAAAGGGAAAGTATGGGATGTAGGTAGATACTGTAAGTACATGTTATCCTTGAAAATAGTATTCATTAGTCACTTCTCATGGAAATTGATATGATCATTCCTCAAAAAACTAATAATAGAACTAGTCCATGATGCAGTTGTACCACCCTTGAGCATGGCCATGAAGGAATCCAAATCAGCATACAAGAGAGAGACATCTGCACACACATGATTAACGTGGCAGTGTTCACGGTAGCCAAGTTACTGAATCAGTCTACATGTCTGTCAACAGCTTAATACATGAAAAATATAATATGTTGTTCAGCAACACAGAAGATCAAAATTGTGTAATTTTCAGGAAACTGTATATTACACACCATCATGTTAAGTGAAGTGTACCAGCCTCAGAAAGACAAATGTCATACTTTCTCTAATATGTGAAACTTATGCATTTTTTTTGTCCTTTTTTGAGACAGGAGCTCCCTGGAGCCCCAGCTGGCCTGGAATTCCACCAGGCTGGCCTCGAACTCATAGGAATCCACCTACCTCTCCCTCCAGGATACTGGGATTAAAGGTGTGAGCCACATCTTAAGAGATGTGAAAGTAGAGGGGAGAGTATTTGGGAAGAGACTTGAAGTAATGGAGAAGAGGAGACAGGAGAAGAGGAGAGGACAGCAGGTGGTAAATATCATCACAGGATTTTATATGCACATATAAAAAGTTCAGCTCATTTTTATAATTTGTATATATTAATAAATCTGTGGAGAACTAGTTTTCTGTAACTTAATTTTTTCCAGCATTATTTGTACAGATTTGCTGCAGCCTTGAGAAATCTAAAAGCCTCACAAAGAGTTCAGTGCACGGATATCATGGGAATCAATTTCTAGAGTGTTCTTTAAGACTTCAGCACATAGAGATGTCTTCTAAGAGTTTTCTCAAGTGTGTGTTTTGCTGCCTTGTATACAGGTAAGGCAATACTATTCACCCACTTTATGAACACATTTTTCATGCTGTTCTGAGTCAAGGTGATGCTTGACTCTTAACTCATTCTCATTATTGGGTCTCTACCAAGAGCTAGTTCCTCCATGAACCAACCCTAACCTCAAGTGCCTCAGTTACAATCCTTGTCTCCTAGCTGCCTGTCATGCTACTGCTCACACAGTGTGGTTGTTTCAGCCAGGAACCATCAATTCCTGCTGGCACCTGGCAGAGTTTGGTCCATAGGAATTGGCCAATCAAAAATTGTTGAATAGGGGCTAGAGAGATGGTTCAGCAGTTAAGAGCACTGAATGCTCTTGTGGAGGACCCAGTTTCAGTTCCTAGGAGCCACATAGAAGCTAACAGCCATGCATAACTCCAGTTCTAGGGGATCCAACACCCTCTTCTGTCCTCTGCGGGCATTTCTTCTGACCTCTGCGGGCATTGCATGACATGGGTGCACTTACATGCATGCAGACAAAACACTCATGCACATAATTTTTTAAATGTTTTAAAACTGTTGAATGTATAAATGATTGCCATGCAAAGCACAACCTGAATTTGGAGTCTAGTGATGGTACTAATTGCAAATTTTTTAAGTGATAATGACAGTCTTGGTGTGTGTAGTTTGGATTTGAGCCCCAGGGAGCTGACTGAACTCAGTGCTCATAGAGCTGTTCTAGACTGCCTCCTCTGGGTAGTGTCTGCATCCTGTTTTGTAAGTGTTGTTTGTAGCAACTGAGATAATAGAAAGAACACTGATTTGTGAAGGCTTAAGCCACTCAGTGTGTGTACAGTGCATTTAGATACCTTTTCTACCTGAACCTCAGTTTACTCATCTCTAAGATATAAGTTTATGTAAAATGATCTTATAAAATCATCACCAGAGCTAGGTTCATCCAGTTCTGCATCCAGTGGTTTATATAGGAATGCAGGTTGAAGAGGAAAATCGAGTCAAGACAGGATTAGAAGATGCAAAAGACTTCATGGAGTTGAAAGAGAATGCTTCAGCAATGAGTCATGAGTGAAAAAACGTTTGGCTGGAGATAGGCAAAGGATCAAAAGGCTGCTGGCACCATTGTTAAAATCAGGAAGTCTTCTTGCAACATTCTCTGAAAATGAAAGTGCATTCTTTACAATGGTATTTACTTCAGAAACAAAGGTGTACAGTGTCATAACTACAAAATGAGCAGAACTGACTAGGAGTGATGTAAATCTTGTGTTGTGGAAAATGCCCTCAGTACTCACAAATATTTTTAATTGATAATGGTTAAAATAATAGATACATGCATTATATATCTGGTTTATTCCTAAATGCTGAGAGTTCTAAGAATTTTCCCATGGCTGGCTTTGAGGCTTTGATTTTGTCTGTCTTGGTACATTGCAAAAATGTACTAAAATTCAGCCTTATTTCATGTCTAGTATATTTTCACAATTTGAATAAAGAAAAAGAAAATAATACACGAATAAACAGTATTTTCAAAATTTTTACTCCCCCATAGAATGTTAATAAATACATATTTAATTTCATTGTAATTAATTAAAAATGTGGAAGATTTTATTGCTGTGTATTGGAAACCTTCCAAGGTGGAATTTTGCAATATATGTTTTTATTTTGTTTTGGAGATTATAATGTTCCACCAAAGTAAAGTTGAAATTAGTTTTTTTTCCCTTGGGACAGAGTCTTACTAAGTACCCCTGGCTGGCCTGGAACTTGCTGTGTAGATCAAGGTTGCCTCCAACTCACAGCGATCTGCCTGTCTGTTTCTTCTGAATCCACATCCAGCATGAAATTAGTTTTTAAATGTAAAAGAATGTATTATGAAACATGCAGGACCTGGTAGGCGGTACTTATATACACTCGCTCTTTTGCTTCTCACATAAACTTATTTTACATGTTTGAATTTAGAAAACTCTATTTTATATTTAATATGTCATGTATCTACATATTTCTGATGTGATTTAAGCAGACTGCTCTACAGTTTGCACTTAAGTTATTTACATCTGACCTATTCTGGAATGTCCTTTGGGGGATTAGATAAACCTTGAGTTATATCTTGTTTTACTCTGATTACTTTTATATTTTGTTTTTATAACTCAATTACCTCACTGGTTAAAAAAAAGAGATGGGTATGAATCATAAAAATATCACCTTTCAGATTTTTTAAAAATAAAAGAGGATACGAACTCTGTGGTTTGTAGGTTATAGCTAGCAGACATTCAACAGACAGTGTCTACTTCATTCTTACTTATTGTTAAATTATTTACTAAAGAGAAAAACTGAGTCTGCTTGCAGGTTTGAAATTTATTCAAATTCATTTGGCTTGTTAGTAATATACCAAAACAAACAAAAAAAAATGCAAATACCAAAAAACTAGAACTTGGATTCTAAAGTTATTACCATGTGCTACAGGATTCTATTGTCCAATTGGTTTTGAACAAATTATCAAAATAATTGTGAGATTAAACTATAATTCTATAATGCCACCTGTCTCAGTGGGTCACATTCTCTGAGATATGGAGTTATTGTGAATGATTTCCGAGTCTATATGTGCATGTTATTTTGCCAGTTAACAGATGTTAATGTGCTTTTATTCACTTTTAAGTTGTCATTCTTAAAGGATATAAGGTCTGATCCAAAATATTTTAATATTTTATTTTACTTTATTATTCTTACTTTATGTGTATGTGTGTATTGCCTGCATGTACGTAAGTGCACCTACGCTGTGCAATGCCCATGGGGTGTCACAAGAGGGAGTTGGCTTCCCTTGGAACTGGAGCTACAGACAGTCTTTAGCCACCATGTGGGTGCTGGGAATCAAACACAGGTCTTTTGTGAGAGTGGCTATTGCTCTTAACAGTTCAGCTATCTCTCAGGCTCCCAATCCAAAATATTTTAAGGATTAATCACCTGTGATAGCCCCTAAAATTAGCTGGATGCTTTCCAATCTGGCATTCCATCATCACTGAGAAGTGTCTTACCAGTTCAGCAACTTTTCTGGTTAAAGCACAGTTCAGTTCCATAGTAAATGGATTAGATAGGCCAATGTCAAACGTGATGAAAAAGAACAGACTTATGTTACACAGTTTTGAGTATTTGGTCATGCATATTATGTCACCTGCTTATATGGTTGCTACCCGTAAACAGCCTAATTTCTACGTAGCTGCCCCATATAGAAGAGGCATGCAATATTTATTAGTTTTTAGTTGCTTTCTAAGAACATAACCTTGATTAATATTATGGTTTTATTCTAGTAAAGAGGGAGTCATATGAAAAATATTTATGAACATTGTCTTGTCTGACTTCTTTGTGATCAAATTTGATCAAATTTTATTGTGCATACCTGGTGATATGTCAGTTTTCTCCTTCGTAGATCATGTCCCTGTTAATGACAGATGGAATCTGCCCATCTCACAACTTGATAGTGCATCACCCTATGCATCTATCACTTTATAATCATCATAGCAACTGTGTGTCCTTGGGATTCACATGAATCTCTCTGAGTCTCAGTTTGATGAACTGAGGAGTAGAGATGGCACCTGTCTCCCTAAGTTTTGACAGATGTGCTTATTTCTTACACCAGTTTTGGAAGGTGCTCACTAAATTACAGCCCCTTTCCTTTCTTAGTGCTTGTGAACGTGTCCTTCTAAATGATAACTTGGACCCGTCCTTTATATTCCACTAAAAACACTGTATAGGCTTTTTATTCTGTTGTGCTTTTAAATTTAACAGAGTAACAATTTGTGTTAGTTTCATCCAAGTCATTTGATAATGTCTGTAGTTAAAAAGCCCTGATCACAGTTTTGAATACGATGAAATTCCTTGAGTGCAATCATTACTTTATTGAATGCCTAGGAAGAGAGAGAAAGATATTATGCACGAGAGTGGTGGGAAAAGGATGTTGCACTGTGTGTAACGATAACTGTGACCCCTAGCATTCTTTAGAGGCAACAGTAAAGCTATAAATGTTCTTTAATTATTTTCAGTTGTCAGACTGATGGCTCTTACAAATGTAATTCTAGACCAAGACAGACAGTTGATCATCTGAGGATTGATTACCAATTCTGATTTTTTTATTTTATCGATAGTATCAAATATGAAAATGGAATTGCACAGGCGTTATTGCTTATCTCTGAAGTGGGAACCAAAGACAAAGAACACAGAAAAGAAATTCTGGTTCTTCCAGAATTTGTAACATTTGTAAGGAACCTGTGGAGAATGGGGCCTCAGAGTGCTACTACGTGAAAGGAAAACATTTTGAGTGGTCAGATTGCTAACGTGATCAATGTTGGAGGGAACAATTCCACATTATTGGTCATTTGTAATGCTTAAGTGAATGATATAGTGCATTGTTCAAATAGCTGTGAGTGAAAGAGAATTGATCTTAACAATAATCCCGGGACAACAAACTTTAAGCTGAGACTACCAAAAATCAGGATGTATAGGTTGCCTGGCAATAGTTAAGCCATTTTGCCACTGTATTATAAGTTTACAATTAATATCACAATGGAAGAAACATTCAGCTTAGAAAATTGTAATAAAATTTTTCAATAAAATTGTGAAGACTTCTTGGATCATCTTTAAAAATGTTTGATATAGCTTCTTCCCTTTGGTGATTAGGAGAGATATGTGCTTGAAACAAAGAATTTTTATTATTCATACTCCCGTGAAGTTCCATAATTGTGCTGAGGGGAATAATATAAACAGGGAAACTGTTAGTCTTTCGCATCTCTCTGGAGGCCTAAATCAGAGAAAAGTAACCAAACCAGCTTTCTGTCCATGGCCAGAGGAACTAAACTGGGAATCTTTCATCTAAGCAAGATGACTATACATAAAAAAATGCCAAAGCAACATGAAGTCATAATACTACTGCTCAACATGGGAAATATTTTCTGGATATGGTGCAACAAAGTGCTTCGCTGGAAATCAGGAAGTGTGTGTGTGTGTGTGTAAGTATTCCTAATATCTTCAGTGTTCAGCTTCCAACTGACTGTCAAAAGCATCTGTGTCCCCACTGTGATTACCTGCTGGTGCTTGTAGGTAATCACTTAAGTGGTGACTCAGCTAATGACTTTGGAGCTCATGGCAATGTCATCCTTCAGCTGTCTCGTATGAGAGATTCAGTCTCTAGCATACAGGGTACAGCAGACTCCAGGTGTGTGGATGTTTTTTAACTTACTACTAATGTCTGTGGTTAAAATTTGAATAGAAAAAAACTTTTAACTAAGAAATGCATAGATTATTATAAAGGAAAATTATGACTATACTTGTCTAAGCTAAATTATTTTGTGAATGGCATTAGCCATTTGCAGGGGCATGAGGGTGTGGATCGCATACTTACAAGGCTCTGGCAACACCTCTTTCCTGTGTTTGGCTGCTCATAAACTGTCAGTATAATAGCTGCTAGTGAAAAGGAATACATAGTTCTTACTTCATAGGTATATAAAGCTTTATAGTTTCTTTTTAAGAGTCCATTTTAAGTACACTGAAATAGCCATATAAGTGGTGGGGAAAACTCGAAATTTCCTGAAAATTTTTGACTTGACAAACACTAAAATGCTCATGATGTAAACAAAGTTGAATACAAAAATGAAATTAGAAGCTGGAGTTTTATTTTTTTATTTAACTCTGGGTGTGTATGTTGCTGGGTATGTACATGTTAATGCAGTGCTTGAGGAGGCCAGAGGCATCAGATCCTGCTGGAGCTGGAGTTACAGATGGTTGTCAGTTGTCTGACAGGGATGCTGGGAACCAAATCAAGGTCCTCTGCAAGAGTGGTGGGAGTTAACTTCTGAGCCATCTCTCCAGCCCTTGTAGTTTTAATCTTTGTCTTCCTGTTGACTTGCTTTAGTATCATATAGAATTTGGATGTTTTGTGTTAGAAGATATGAAAATTCTCCTAATTATTCCCTGGCTATTTCTGGTTCTTCAGTGAATTAGCATTGAGAAAATAAACCTCCACTTTGGAGTTGGTGGCCAGGAATTTGACTTTTAGAGGATTCCGTATCCAGCAAGAGCTCCTCCACACCAAGGATATTGGGACCCCACACTTGAAGAAAAGATTAATCTCCCCAAAGTCTGAATGATATTTTCTCTATTACCATCCAGGGAAATTTATTAATATACTAGTGTATTAGTGAGGGTTCCCTAAAGGAACAAAACTTATAGAACATAGATAGACAGATGATAGATAGATAGATAGATAGATAGATAGATAGATAGATAGATAGACAGATAGATAGATGATAGACAGATATATGTTCTAAATATATATATATATAATTATATATAATTTATTAAGTCATCTTTGAAATGTAATCATAGCTGAATCATACCTGAGAGACTCAAGACCTAGTAGTTTCTCATTCCATGAGGTTTGGCGCCTTAGCAGCCTCAAACTTGTTCAGAAATCCTAGAATCCTAGAGGGTGCCTGGTCCTAGTCAAAGACAGAAGCTTGGAAACACTTGTTCTGGTGGTTGAAAAGGAATCAGCAGAAGCAATAGGCTGAATTAACTTGGTATCGAGGGGAAAAGGCAAATGACCAAAAGGTGAATAATCTTCCTTTTTCCATGCATTTTTAAATCTGGGATGCTGCCAAAAGATGCCCATCTCCCGCTCCACATTTGTCATGAGTGATCTCACATCAGTTAAGGCAATTAAGGTAAAGGAATATTTTTCTGTCATATCAGGATATAATTTGTCAGGGTCTCCATGTATCCCCAGCTGGCCTGGCACTCGCTATGTAGAACAGGCTGGCCTCAGTCTCACAGAGATCCACCTGCCTCTGCCTCCCAAGTGCTGGGACTAAAGGCATGCACCACCACACCTGGCTCAATTTTTTTCAGAAACTTTTAAAGATGAAAACACCTGAATGTATTTCTCTAAATTTCAGCTACTGTCATCCTTGTCAATGCTTATTTAGTTTCCTAAAATGGAACCTAACCTTCAAGATGAGTCATTTGTTCCCCAACTCAGATTCTAGTGCTACACCTACTTAGGTTTCTCTCCTTTGCTGAACATGCTTTTTAAGAATGGGATGGCATGATTAACATGAAGATTATGGGTCTGAGTCAGAAATCCTAGGTGCTACTCAATAATTATTGTGTGGGATCTTGTTTGGTCCCTTCTGTTTCATATATATAAAGTGGAAGATAAACTTTGAGTTGAATTTGTTTATACTTTTAAGGTAACATATTTATCCCCATGACATAAAAGTGGTCCATGGGAATGTTGAGATAGAAACTGCCATTTCATAACCTTTGGAATGAAAAAGGGAAACAAACATGGCTAAACTCAGACATCATGTTAGTACAGCATGCAGCGACAGGGATGACTATTTCAAGAAAGATGTGGATGAAAGATCACTGAGCTTTTATCCCATGACCAAACAAGTAGCTTCAATGAGGAGACAAGTTGTGGGACCGGCACAACAGAGGATAGAAAATGGGTAGTAGTCTGGAGACCCAGAGGGCTTCTTTAGGAACAAGAAACACTGATCTAGAAATGTCATTACCCTTTGGGGATTAAGTACCATTTCTCTGCACCAGTCTGAGATATGTTCTGCCCTCATGTCCCTTCTTCAAACAAGTGGAGGTGAGGAATAGGTTTCATGCCATGAAGGTAGCAATGGAGACACACATGTTATGGGCACCAAGGCCCAGGCATACCCTCTAATCATTCCTTGCTACCAACTGAAGCTAACAAAAATAGACCCCAGTGCTGTTGCCAGTTATATCCAAATGAGGTAGTTGGGAACCTTATTCATCACTGGGCTTTGTATCCTGATGAAGACCTATTGTAACATAATATCTGTTAAGAATGCAAGTATGGACTATTTAGGTCTTTGTTGGAATGGCAGAACTTATGCCATGAAAGGGATGGCATTCATGAGGGATGGTTGTAGGTAGATTATCTAGCTCAGTGGGCAGGAAGTAGAACAGATATGGTAAGGATAGACAGACATTAATATTATTTCCATGCAGGGAAAGGTAAGGTATTGTTCAGGGACAGACTGCCCACAGGCTGCAGAATTATACCAGAATTGTGTTGACTAGAAGTTTCATAGGTTTTGAAGTAGATTTATTTGAGCTTGACACATAATCCCCCACAGCAAGACAAAGAACAGTGGATGAATCACAGTTAAATCCTGTTGGGAAGAAGGCGGTGAGATCCAAGTTGAAATAAATGGCATTTTTTTCTGGGCAGGTGGTAGATATCAGTATGTGTGGGTTTGACAGACTCATCTGCCTGGAGGGGAGGTGCAGAAAAAAAAAACCTTAGATTTCAGGGAACTGTACATTAACGCTTTCTAGCACTGGCTGATGAACTGGCTGTGAGAAATTGAGACGGTGGTTGAGATGCTGTCAGTTTGGGCAATTTCCTTGGAGAAGAAGGAACTCTAAAGGAACTACCCAGGTGCCCTATTTACTAGAAAACTTATTTTAGGCTCTCCCCTATGCCCTGTGACCTGTCCAGCCTCAGGTTCCTAAGACAGATGACAATGCCAAGAACAGGCTTAATCCTATGAAGTGGACCTTACATCCAATAATAGACTGGATGGCTACTCCCATAATACTCATGCCACTATTGCACCAGTGGGCATACCTTGCCAGGCCAGTTGTTCTTGTAGTTCTCAGAATTCACAGCTGGTTAAGGTTAATGATTATGTTTTCATTCTGTTAAAATGCGTGGCACCTTCCAGCACTACGAAAGGCAGTCAGCAGAGATGAGACTCTGCAGTCAGCACCAGCTTGATTTCTCCATGTTTGTTCTACAGTTCATGTATGTAGTGTCTTCAGCAATAAGGTCTTACTCTTAGACTCTATCCTACTACAGACATACCTGTTCACCCATGTTCATTGCTTCTCTAGTTACAATAGCCAGGACACGGAAACAATCCTAATTTCTGACAGTGGAGTGGGCCCTCCTTAGGAAGACATACCCATTAAGTATGAGTCCGTTCTATAATAATATTCAAGAGTGCAGAAGTCTTGAACTAAAGGTGTGTGTAGTATTGAGGTAGCCACATGGAATTTTACTTCTAAACATATCTTTCCTCTGCATTGGTCTAGAGAAACTGAATCATAAATGAGACTCGGGTAATGCATCCTAGATCTTATCAGTATGGTGTGTCCACACTTCTTTCTCTAGAGAGAATTTAGTGGGAAAATAATTAGAGCAATTCATTGTGAGAGAAGAGCTTGGGGTAGTTCCTGGCTGGGAATTAGCCGAAAGATAGCTTTATGAATCTAATCAAAGAGCATCGATATTTAAGATGTCAAAGAGAAGTGAGTATACTTGGGAATCTCTAAGAGGTTAGAATGAAATTTAGAGGTATTGATTTAGGTAATAAATGGGTAATAAGTGTATGCTACAAGCCAGTATAGACCTAGATATGAAGCTATAACCAAAAGTCTGATTGAGAGAAATGATACCATTGCAGAATTTAAAATCAAGTTTAAAAAACCAAGCAGCTCTGGATTCTACTAATTTTCAGAATGATACCCCAGAATAGTTCTTTAATTTTTCTTGATGTCAATTTTGTCACACACAAAGTATTATTACAAAACTTGCTGTATAAGACTGATAAATTGGTAACATAAAGTGTTTAATATGTCTATTAAAGTCAGTAATAATAGCTTAGTGGATGCTCATTAGTCAGCAGTTACAGGAAATTTAACTACTGAAATTTGGACTCAGAAAAATTAGGATGTACCGTGTTTCATTTTTCATTGCCATAAATGGCATTCCTATTCACCCAGAAACTTGCCCTAATTTTGAACATCCTATTTCTTTTATAACCCATGCCCAATTCCTCAGTAACTTCTATTATTTCAACTTCAAAATGTACCTCAAACCCAGTAATCTCTCTATTCCCATGTATAGCATTGTAGTCCAGAATATCTTCATTCCTCACCTTTATTCCTCATATTCCCTTATACAGGGGCTGGGAGATAAGATAAATAGACAAGTGCATAGCCCTTTATCTAGTCTTTGCGTTCACTGGTTTCAGCACCACATGAGTTTTCCTTTGTGCCAGTCATAATTCCAATTATACAGCTGTTGATTACCCAAGATAAAAGTGCCATCATTGTTCCATTAGGAATATTTTGGTGGGTCATTCATTGTTGATTTTTAAGCTTTAGAGTTGCATGGGACCATTGATTGTTTTTTTCTCTTGGCAGCTTAAATAGTGTCCTCTGATACCATGAGAGCTATATTCCTCAGGGAGGAGGCTTCCAGGTCAGTTCCAGTTCCATTTTTCCATGTCCTATCTCCAAAGTATGCCTTGTCCTGAGCAATGAGGTCTTATCTTCAAATTCTGGGAGGCAATAAAGGGCTGTGGCAGTAGCCTGTATTATCTGGGGAGTCATTTAGACTGTCTTGACTAAGAAAGGGAGGCTTCTCCTGCCTAGCATTGTTTTTATATATTGTACATATATATTAGCATGACTTTGAACTGATCCTACTACAGAGATCCTTGCACAGCCACGTTTGTTGCTGCTCTTCTCACAATAGCTACCAAATGAAAACAAACTAAATGTCCTTCAACTGATGAATGGATAATTAATGTGTGGTATATTTACACAATGAAATTCTATTCAGCAGAAAAGAAAAATAAAAGCATGAAATTTGCAGGTTAATGGATGGAATTAGAAGCTGTTATTCTAAGTGAGGTAACACAGACTTAGACAAACAAGGGACATACGCTCTCTCCTTTTTAAATCTTAGCTACAAATCCTTACATGTGAGTATGTCCTGATGTCACTTCAGGAGCCAGGAAAATGGAAAGAACCGGGAGTGTGAAGAGGAAGGAGGAGCTTGAAAGAGAGGGATAGTAGGAGGCAGGTGTTATCAGCGGGGAAATGGGGAAAAGGGAGACACTTTAACTGGGAAAGGAGTAGGGATTGTTATACAGGGGACTGTGAGATAAGATAAATAATGCTTAGATGGTGTGAAATACCAGACAGCTATTTTTAAATTTCAGGAAAATACAAGGCACTAGAGAAAAGGTCTAGAAAGATATTAGTAGGTTAATCTAAGCTTCTACCAACCAAAAATTAGAGGCCCTTCATCATTCTGTTTAATTTTGGGTCTATTTCCTTAATTTCTCTTGGAAGATAAAGTTCTAAATTACTCTAGCAGTAATCGGGATGATGCCAAGCCTATGCCCAACCTAACCCTCTGTCACTAGGCGCTTTATCACCCGGTGGCCCTAAATTTCCAGCAATTTGGCATCTACATTTCACTCTGAATTATAAAAGTAGATTTCTTGATATTCTTTTAATTGGTCTCATAAAGAATTGACATAAAACTGATAGATAAAAATAATTTACTAATACTGATTAGTATGTCTACCTCCATTAAGCAATTCTCTTCTAGGTCTAAATTGGCAACATGTTTGTAGGTAAAAGAGCAAATAATGTAGTTGACAATGTGGAGCTTCACATTAAAGTAAGTGCAAGACTCAATTCTTTGATTTTGGCTTTAGTGGAAAACAAGAAAAAATTAAGTGATTACGAGCTTCATTTTTAAGTTGTTTTATTGAATTTTTGTGACTTTTGTATAATATATTTTGATCATACTTAGAGCCTCCACCTTTATCTGCACCTTTTATATATATACTTAAATATATATATATATGTATATATTTAAGTCCTATCAAGTCAAATATGTGTCCCCCTCCCAAATGCCTTTCAGTGTGGGTCCATCTGCTCACTGGAGCCTGATAATTCTACCCAGAAACACCCTTAAGGAAGACTGACCTTATGCCTCCTGGCGGCTATTGGTTGCCAGTAGTTTCTCAGTGTTGTGGTTTCTTACCCACTTCCCCAGTTCTACGCTTTGTCTGGCTTGAGCTTGCATGGGGCTTGTGCATGCTGTCACCAGTGTTGTGAGTTCATATGAATAATTGCCCAGATGCCTGTAAAACTTTTGTTTATTTGTCATCTACCACCTCTGGCTCTCAAATTTTCTCCTCCACCTCTTCTGCACCTAAGCTAAGTGAGAATTGAAAGATGAATTAATCTATGGCCCTAGCAGAATGCTAGGCTTGTTGATCTGCTTAGCCACGTTCTCCATCTTGTGAAGCAGACCTTATGTTCAATCAGAAAGTGGTTGATTACTCCCATAACATTCCTGTGAGTGGGAAGATGGAACTTTGAAGCCAGTACCAGCTTGATTTCTCCTTGTTTTTTTCTACAGCTCATGTATATAGTGTCTTCAGCAAAGGTCTTAATGTGGGAATCCATGTTCTGCTACAGGGGCACCTGTTCATCCACGTTCATTGCTTCTCTACTCACAATATCCAGGACATGAAAACAATCTAAATGTCCATTACTTTGATAATGGATAATGAAAGTATGGTAATTTACACAATGAAACATTTAGTAGCAGTTAAGAAAAACAAAAATATGAAATTAAGAGGTAAATGGATGGAGCTGGAAACAATTTTCCTGAGTGAAGTAACCCAGACCGTAAAAGACAAAGGTCACATGTTCTCTCTCATAAGTAGACGCTAGCTTTGAATCTTTAAATATGTCTGGAAATTAGTAAGAGGCCATTGGGGTCAGCTTTATGGGAGGGAGATAGAATATACTGATATCAAGGCTAAAGGGGGATTAGTGGGGTAGAAGGGTTCAGTGGAGTGGTGAATGGGAGGGCATGGCAGAGGGGGAGTATGGGGAGGGCTAACTAACACTAAAGGCCCTTAGAAAAAGTCATATGGAAACTTACCACTGTAGAAGCTTCTTAAAGAGTACACATACACATTTTAAAGAGATTAAAAGGAGTTACCAGGAGATATTGCCCCTACTAGACACTGCAGGCTAGCAAAGAAAAAGCCAGCACCAGGAATTGACTCCCCCTTTTGATTGTTAATATCTGAAAGCTAAGTAACTCTTTTTGCAAAGATGATGTAATAGCCACCTCAGCATAGCTCTGTTCCACCCACTTACTGTACTTCTAAGATTTGACTTGAGTGTTCTGGTCCTTATTCTTTTCTACTCCTAAAGTCTGTTGCTGTGCAACGGGAGATGGAAAATTTTGAATGAACAGATGAAATCTTCCTGTTGTCCTAAATATGGTGTATGACATTAAGTCTGGGGAAACGATTTGGTCAAAAAGATAGCCTGAAGTTATTTTAGGAAATCAGATGTATAGAGAAATTAATACTCAGAAAATACTGGTCTCTGTCTCTAGATATTTCATTAAAAGACACATGCATCTATTTAGCATCTCTGCTCTCATTCCACCCCTGGGTGTTCCGCATCACTCCCTGTCATGCTGTTAGCACATTAAGCAGAAGCTCAGAGCAGAATACAGCTAATGGAATCTTTCCATTTGTTTCTGTGATTTTTCTGCACCAAACTTCAGGCAAACAAGGGGAAGTTAGAACTGTGAAAAAAGCTTGCACAGTGCCAAAATGTACTGAGGATTACTGATCTTGAATATAGAAAATTGAACACGGGATAAAAATGGAAATGTCTTGGAAGATTTCTCAGTAGCAGATTTCATCCTTAAAAAGCAGAATTCCACTCATGTTCTCCTGGCAGCATAATGTCTTATCAATGCATGATAACACAAATGATGTTTCTATGCATCTTTCTTTACTAAAGTCAAACTGAGTGCCTGAAAGGTAAATGTCATTTTATAGAAGGGAAACCAGAGACAGAAAGCCACAGCTCTCCCACTGAGGAAAATTATATAAGCATTTACTAACAGCCATTTAGGCTGCATCTATGCAGTTCCACACATAAGGATGAATGTCAGATGTTCATAGAATGAGCCAGGTGTTTCAAATACACAGTTGGTTTACTTTTGGGTAAATAATGCATTAAGGTAATTTAAATTTAAATTTTTCATTTGGAACTTTAGTTACTAGGCAAGCAACCATAGAAACAGCTTCTTTTTCATATCCTGCCTTTTGATTTGTCAAGTGATTTTACATAATCATCTGATTGTGTAATATATTATTATAATATATTATATATCATATATACTGCCATGAACATTTATAGTAAACAAAAGTTTATTCAGAACAGATAAATTATTAGCTTTATGGTATAGCCAATGAAAAGTTTACAGCGGTACACAAATCTCAGTAGACAAAGGAGTTGTTAAGAAAGTTAACTGGGCCAAGCATAGTTCTCCATGTCAACAACTTTTCAGTTGTAACAATAATATCCAAGTAGTTTAATTAACATAACTCTCCTGAGAGCTATTATATTAAGACCACGGATGGTGAATGTGAGTTAATTGTTTCTCTATGTCTACTCAAGTCACTCTTCAGTATGGGTGTGTATTCTGTACTGCAATGCACAACTTTGCTTCATCAGCTATTGAGGGTTCTTTTAGTCTTTCTAGGTGAAGTGATCACCTTTTATGGCTGTCAGTTCACAGCAGCAGTTCCCACATCCTTCAATCCTGATGCAAGCAAGAAGGTTAAATAATAGAACTCAGTAAGAATTATAGGGGCTTAAGTGTAATGCTTACACTTTGATTTTTGAGAATTTCATGCATGTGTACTGTATTTAATCATTTATACCCCCTCTACCCGCTCTGACATTTCTCCTTTGCACCAACACTCCCTCTCAATTCCTTGACCTTTTTCATGATTATTATTGTTGTATTTACATATGCTATGTACATATTTACATATATATGTCTTATTTAGGCAACTATATGTTGAGATTTCATGGTTCAGCTTCCTTGTCCTGTCAGGAAGACAGTAACAGTAGGTGTCCTCATCCTTTGGCTCTCACATTCTCTCTGCCCCATCTTCTGTGAAGTTCCCTGAACTTTAGGCAGAGGGATTGCATTGCAGATGTATCAGCTGGGGCTGGGCACCTCAGAGTCTTTTTTTCTCTGCATTCTGACCAGTTGTGCTTTGTAGCAGTCTCCATCTGTTGCAAAAAGAAGCTTCTTTGATGAATGGTGAGGAGTATGCTTATCTGTTCATAGAAGGATGAGTATTTAGAACACAGTAAGAAATTACAGTAGTTTAGGAAAAATCCAGTAGGTTCTCCTTTAGGGACTGTGACCTCTGCAGCCACAGGTATTTGGCTAAGTTTATAGCATCAGTCATGAATTCCATCCTATTGAGAGGGCGTTAAGTCCAACTATACAGCTGTTGGTTACCGTAAGATAAACATGCCACTGTTGTACCATTAGGGATATTTTGGTGGGCCAATAACTTTTGTGATTCATAGATTTTATAGCTAGGTAGGACCTTTGGTTGTTTCTCTCCTTTGGCATCTTGCATAACACCTTCTAATACCATGAGAGCTAGTCTTCAGGAAGGAGACTTCTGGGACAGTTCCAGCTTGATTTCGCCAAATCTTGTATCTGAAGTCTATAATGTCTGCAGCAATAGAGGCTTACCTTCAAGTTCCGGGAGGTAACGAGTGGCTTTGGCAATAGCCTATATCACTTTGGGAGTCTTGTGGACTACTCTGACCAACAAGTCAAAGATAGTTTCCTTTTCCGGACACTGGGATTTTTTATTAGATAGGCGTTGTCTAAACACACACACACACACACACACACACACACACACACACACACACACCATATATGTATTTTTAAGTAAACTTATAAAATAACACATTTTCTTATTATTTTTCAGACATCCTTAGTATTATTTATTTCTTCTTCCTCCCTTCCCTCTCTATTATTCTCCCTTCCCGGTTGAAATGCCCCCCATTTCCCCATTCTCCCCTTGAGAGCACCTCTGTCCTACTATCCCCTTCTTTAGATGTCCTTCTCTTCCGTCCTCATGACCCCTTTGTACTTTCCTGACTTTTGTGGTTATTTCAGGTTATATGTTGACATTTAAAGATTCAGAGGCAGGTTCCACAAGCATGCAGCATTTGTTTATTTGCTGGGTTACCCCATTCCCTGTAATGATTTCCAGTTCCATCCATTAATCAATAAATTTCATTATTTAATTTTTCTTTACCTCTGAGTTGAACCCTATTGGGTATATGTACTTAATTTTAATTGTCTATTTATCAGATGAAGAACTTTTAGGTTATTTTCCTTTCCTAGATATTGTGAAAAGAGTGACAACAATCATCTCTGTAGTAGGATATCAAGTCCTTTGGGTATATGCTGAGGAGTTTTGGTATAGCTGAGTCATAAAGAAGATCTATTTTTAGGTTTTTGCGAATTCTCCACACCGATTTCCATAGTGGCTGTACCAGTCTGCAATATCATCAGCAGTGAATGAGGGATACCCGTTCAAGCATTTGTTATCAGTTGTTTTCTTGATTTTAGCTATTTTGACTGGGGTAAGATGAAATCTAAAGTGGTTCTGATTTGCATTTCCCTAATTGCTAAAGATGCTGAACACTTTCAAAGATTTTTTTAGCCATTCATATTTATTCTTTTGAGAACTCTCTGATCAGATCCATAACCGTTTTTTTTTTTTTTTTGTCTTTGTGAGACAGGGTCTCCTTGTAGCCCCAGCTGTCCTTGAACTCACTATGTAGACCAGGCTGGCCTCAAAATCACAAAGATTTGCCTGCCTCTGCCTCCTGAGTGCTGGGATTAAAGGTGTGCACCACCATACCCGGCCATAACCCATTTTTAATTGGGTTGTTTCCTTGATTGTTGTTTGAGTTCTTCATATATTTGGAATATTAATTCTCTACTGGATGTAAGAGCTGGCAAAGATTCTTTCTCACTCTGTGGACTTCTTCATTTGATTGATGATTGGTTATTTCCTTTTTTGTACAGAAACATTTTAGCTTAATGAGGCCCCATTTGTCAATTGCTGGCATTTATTCATGAGCAAAAGGAGCTATATTCAGAAAGTTCCTTCTGGTACCTTTTTATTAAGTTTCCTTCAAACAGTTTCAGCCTTTCATGTTTCACATTGAGGTGTTTAATCTGTTTTGAGTTGATTTTTGTACAGGGTGATAGATATGGGTCTAATTTCAGTCTTCTATATGTGGATCTACAGTTTCCCAGCACCCTTTGTTGAAGATGCTCTCTTTCCTCCAGTGTATATTTTTGGCAACTTTGTTAAGTAAGTATCAGGTGGCTGTAATTGTGTGCAGTCACATTTGGGTCTTCTCTTTTGTTCTACCAATTTACAAGTCTGTTTTTTGGCCAGTGCTTTCCTGTTTTTGTTACTATAGCTCCATAATGTAGCTTGAAATCTGGTATGGTAACCATTCCATCATTGTTCTCTTTTCTCAGAATTGCTATTTTTGGCAACTTTGTTAAGTAAGTATCAGGTGGCTGTAATTGTGTGCAGTCACATTTGGGTCTTCTCTTTTGTTCTACCAATTTACAAGTCTGTTTTTTGGCCAGTGCTTTCCTGTTTTTGTTACTATAGCTCCATAATGTAGCTTGAAATCTGGTATGGTAACCATTCCATCATTGTTCTCTTTTCTCAGAATTGCTTTGGCTATTCCCAGTCTTTTGAGTTTCCATATATATGTGTGTGTGTGTATATATGATATGGGTTCTTTCTCTATTTCTATGAAGAATGTCACAACACACTAAAACCTCTAGGACATATTAAAAGCATTCCTAAGGGTAAATTAGGAAACTCTAATGTGCCCACATTAAAATTCAGAAGGAGCACAGATATATAACATTGATACAAATCAAGAGTCTTGGAAAAGAACAAACCAAACTCCAATAGATGGGAAGAAATAATAAATATCAGAACAGGAACCATTCAAATAAAAACAAAGAAAACAATATAAAGAATCAACAAATCTAAAGTGCTGATTCTTTGGAAAGATAAGATCCACAGACCTTAAGCCCAATTAGCCAAAAGAGGAAATTCATATTAACAGTAGCTTAGATGAACAGGGAAAGATTATAATGGCCACCAAAGAAATTCAGAACATTATAAGGAATACTTTAAAAACATATACTACATTAAGTTAGCAAAACCTGAAAGAAATGAGCCAATTTCTAGATTCAACCCAACCTCCGAAACTAAACCAAGAAGAGATCAACAGTGTAAACAGACCCATAACAAATAAGATGGTTAAAACAATAATTCAAAGCTTTCTGCTTAAAGAAAATGCATAGGTCTGATGGATTCAGCACAGAATTATTTCAGATCTTCATTAAATACTCCTTAAACTATTCAAAATATGGAAACAAAGGGGCATTTACAAACTCCTTCTATGAAGTCAGAATTTCCTTGATACTGATACAGATAAAGACACAGTAACAGAAAACTACAGGCCATTATCTCTGATAAATAAAAGCGAAATTCTCAACACAGCACTTGTAAGCAGCATACAGGCATATATCAAAAAGATCATTTACTGTGATCAAATTGACTTTATCCCACAGATGCAGAGATGGTTCAAAATACATGAATCGATAAACATAGTAAATAATAAAAATGGGCTTAACGAAAAAAGTCACATGATCATCTCAATAAACACAGAAAAGCCTTTGATGAAATCCAACAAACTTTTATGAGAAAAGTCCCACAAGGAATAGGGCTGGTGGAGCATACCTTAAAATAATAAAAGCTATATATGACAAACCCATAGCTAACATTATTCTAAATGGAGAAAAACTTGAAGCATTCCCATTAAAATCAGGAATTAGACAAGACTTTCCACTCTCCCCACTGCTTTTCAATATAGTGCTTTAAAACCTAGCAAGAGCAATAGACAACAGAAGGAAATTAAAGGGATACTAATAGGAAATGAAGGAATCAAATTATTCCCATTCTCAGATGATATTATGTTATATAAAATAGGACCTGCAAATTCCACCAGAAAACTTCTAGAAATAATCAAAACTTTCAGAAAAATGGCAGGTTACAAACTCAACTTATAGAAATCAGTAGCCTTCCTATATACCAATATATACGAACCTGCTGAGAAGGTGATTATAGAAAACTCTCATTCACAATAGTCTCAAAAAATATATATCTAGGAACAACCCTAACCAAGGAAGTGAATGATCTCTACAATGAAAAATTTAATCTCTAAAGAAATTAAGGAAGACATTAGAAATGGAACCCCCCATGCTCATGATTGCTTAACTATTTTAATCTGTATGATTAAAGAAGAATCTTTGATATTTTAATTATAGATCAAAGGATGTGGTTTTAGGTAAGGGGTCAATGAAAGTTACGTGGGTTTTTTTTTTTCCTGTTCAATTTATAAATATACATGAAACTGTGACTCCAGTTCCAGGAAATCTGCTGGTGTTTGTAATGGCTCCCATGTCTTTACCTTATTGCTCAAGATACACAGGACAGTGGGTGTGGTCAGGGAAGTATTTCTAGGAATTGTGGATATGCAGTTTATCAGTCAAATTCTATTCTTCTATCCTGCTTATTGGTAAATAAAAAGTAGTGTAAATCACTTTTATGTTTGAAATGGAATTATGGACAGACAAATATTATAGACTTTTCATTGTCACATTGGTAAAATTCTCTGGTGAGTTTATGAACAAATTATTTCTTATTGTTCAGGAAACTGTTGATTCTTTTTCTAAGAAATATAATCAATGAAGGGATATAGCAGGTTTAATTTTAAAAACTATTTGAAAAGCACACAACATTGGGAGGGTCTAGGTTTCTGTTAAAAGGGTCTCATTTTACTTTGTGCCTTTAGGCACATTCCCTGGGTTTCTTAACCTGTAAAACATGTGGCAATAGTGGCCACAGAGGTTTGGCTGTCATGAGTAAGTCGTTGAGCTCCTGTGTCTAATGTTAAGACAGCCATTGCCAGAGTAAGCTTCAGGTTAGTCCTTGAATAGAAGTAGAGCCCTGGTAGAGACAGTCCATAAAAAGACCTTAAACATTTATCTGAAAATTTTTACAACCCCCAAATAACCTATGTGAAACCTCCATGAATGACCTTATTATTTATATCCAAACAAGATGCTAGAATAAGAGGAATATAACAAACTTTTCTCAGGAACATAGATACCTTAGACTTCCTATTTACAATCTCACTAAAATATTTAAGATAAACAACAAAAACTTTTCTTAAAAGGACAAAAAGTAACTATATCGTACAATTTAATTCTTACAGAAGAATCTATGTAATTCAAGACAGGAAGATCCTCTAGAAAGGGAAGATCCTCTTTCCCTTATCATTCATTTTTGTTGCTATAACAAGATACCCATAGCCAGCCCATTATAAGAGAAGTGTACTTAGATCACAAATTTAGTGATTGAAACATCACTTGGCTCTGTCAAGGACCTCCCTGGCTGTGTCACATTATGGCTCTGACATCACAGTGACAGCCTGCAGGAGCAGAATCATATGGCAAGGCAGGAAGGCAGAAAAAAGCAGGGAAAACTAGACATGTTCTGTTATGACAGCTCTCTGGAGAGAAGTACCTGAGATCCCATGAGAACTACAGTAATCCCTCCAGTGGTAGCTCCTAGTGAGCAAATTAACGGTCCTTACTAGGTCCCACTTTTCAGAGGCCTAACAACCTCCTAATGTTACCATACGAGGCTCAAATTCCATAGACTGCATTCAACTATAAAACTGTAATCAATCTCTGTCTTTCTCCTCTCCCATAGTCATATATATATGTGTATCTGTATACATATATATTCATATATATATGATATATTTGTATATATATATGTATATATCAACATGGATTAGAAATGAAGTGTTTCTACTGCTTGCATTTACCGACCATTTTTGGTTTGGTTTTGTCTCTGTAATTGATCATGTATGCACATGTCATATGTACAGCAACCTAAAAATGTGGTTAGCATGCATTAGTGATAAATTTATTAAATTCAAAAAGTGTGAAATGTTTTATTTTGTCAATGTTTATTTAATGATATTTGTACATTTCATATAAAACCTTTTAATCATCTTTTTACCACCTCCACCATCTGTACCCTCCCACATACACCCACCAGATATCATGCATTCTGTCATATATGTTAAGGCCTATCAAGTCAAGTTTGTGTACCCAGAATCCTTCAGTGCAAATTCATCCACCAGAGCCTAGCCAGCCTATCTAGTGTCTCTTCCTTAAATATCAACTTTCCCTCACCCAGCAGTAATTGGCTGCCAATAGTTCTTAGGTTAAAAATGGGGCCTTCTGCCCATTTCCCCATTTCTATGCTGGATTTTTTATCTGATTGAGTTTAGGAATGGATTATATTACATAATTCAAGTGAATTGTTCTTTTGTTTTTGTTTTTTATTTGTTGTTTGCTTAAGGTAACGAGCTTAGGATAAAATTAAAACACTGTAACACCAAATTTTCCCCTGGGAGACCCGCACACTGCTCTCTTGGCTCCCAGGCCCATGTGTTCCTACACCAACTGACAAAACCGACATCATGCATTCCATTCGGGTTTTTGTTTAAAGTTTATGAAGTCCCAAAGAAAGTTACTTACAAAGGCACACACCCATGGGTTCTTTCCCCTACATCTCAGCTGAGCTTTTGAGATCCAGCACCAGCAGTCTGTCAGTGCCCCTCCAGGGCCCCGCTAGGGCCCCACAAGTTGGCCACTCTCTGTTACCTCTGGGCTTCTTCTTCAGCTTCTGTCCTTAAACCTTCCCCCTCAGGCAAATGAAGCTGACCAATTCGGTGGGAGGGATGACTGTCTCCCCATCTGCCTAGGAGTCTGTTGGGTTTAGTGCTAGTTTTCTCGGAGGACATGCCTACCCAATAAACATATACAATATAATTCAAGGGACAAGTGATTCATACATTCACCAATATCTTACATCAAGGTTTTTGCACAGAACCCTAGGTAATGTTTTTGAAAAGCATAACCCTGGGTACCATTTGAACAGCCTGCTTTGCAAAGAGTTGAATGTTTTGTTTTTAGGTAGTATGTCTCATAGAGTGCTCCATCGCAGAGGTAATGAGAGGTAAAGAATAACTTCAGGACATTGTTTAACTGGTCAAAGAGCTCAGTATATCCTAGACTTTGGGTTCAATTTTAACATTCTCCTCATAATGTTACTTTGGTTGGAACTAATAAATAATATTGCCTTCTTTTTTAAAAGTTGTAGCTATTATAAACATAAATTTCAAATATTTTATTTATTATTATTTTATGTGTATGAGTGTGTTGCCTGCATGTATCTAAATGCACCTATATTATTCAGTGCCTGAGGAACAAGAAGAGGGCGTCAGAGCCCCTGAAACTGGAAGTTATAGACGATTGTTAGCCACCTGGTGGGTGCAATGTTGGGACTTGAACCTGGGTCTTCTACAAGAACAGTAATTGGTCTTAACCACTGAGCCATCTCTTCAGCCCCCCCAATTAACCATAAATTTTAATATCTACTTCCCTGTGTTTCTAAAGCTAAAACATAACGTATTAACAGTGCTTATATCTACAATCACATGTATATAGTAGGTGTAAAGAGTAAGAATTAATTCAATAACTCATATGATCCTGAGCAATGTAGATGTTTTTTCTTTCAATGCGTATGTATTTGTTCTTTCAGACATTTGAATTTTAAAATCGATCAAGCAAACAAAAAATAAACCTGGTAAATAAATTAGAAGAGCTGACATAAATATCTATGAAATTATTTTGAAAGTTAACCACATTGAGTTCAAAACTTCTGCTGTTAGGAATTTTGAGGAGACAAATACAAATGTTGTATGTTAGATGAGGTAAATATACTTAAGAATTTTTTATGAAAACAAATGCAAATGGCCATGTTTTATATTTTAAAAATAGGCTGCTTCACCCATAATTTGGGTCATGATGAGGGTTACAAGAAGTTGGATCTCAGACCAGATCCTTCCTCCTCTGGGGTGGATTCCTTTGCGCTGGATCAGAAGCCAATAGGAGACAACAGTGGAGCTTTTCCAACTCACTCAGAAGTGCGCAGGCCTGCCTCACACATAAATTTAGACTTCATCATTCAGAACAATGCTGATCTTATTCTTGCATTTTCCATGCTTTTTACACACGTGCACACACACACACACACACACAAAGTCTTAAGCAACAGATAAGAACATCAAAAGGCCTGATTTGATGCATACATTGCCCTAGACTGACCTTGAATATTCATAAAAGAATCTGATATTGAGTTCTGACAGCTGTAATGTAATGGCATCAAATGGACCAGAACTTTAGTTTTATGAGAGGAGTAGACTTTAGCAGGCTGAGCTTTGTTTATTAAGTTTTCTGTTACTAAGGAGAGACAAAACAGAGTGGACAAAAATCTCCAAGTGGTTTCTTTTCCAGTGCAATCTCCTGACAGTTAGAACTTTGCTCCTTTTAATACTATAAATTTCACTCCAACAGCCCAAACAGAAGAAAATGAATTAATGACATTGTTCAGCTGTGGGCTTACTCTAACTGCAAAACTCTATACTGTGTATGAATTATGTCAGTGGCTTGACAGGGCATTAACTGGCAGGTCTTCATGAATTTCCAACAAGAACAGTTACTTGACAATGCGTCAGGATTTTTCTGAAACATTCCAACTCATCTTTTTCATGCTGATTAGAACTGGGCTTCAAAGCTGGGACAGCACATGGAAGAAACAATAAGGACCATTTTGCTGATTGGTGTGTGCGGCTTGAGCTAAGGCTAATGGACTCAATACAGAATGTTGAAGCATGAATGAAGCATACACGCACACACATGTATGCACACACACATGTATGCACACACACCTGATCACAGTCATCATTGGCATCTGCCTCCAGAAGTAATTACAAGAGTACCTCTAGTTCTTGCTACTTTTCTTTTCTTCACAGTTTGCTTAAAAGATGAAGCAGATGCTATCATAGTTTTCACTAAAGAAAAGAATGGGTTAATCATCCATTCACGGAACAGAAGTAACATTCAGGTACTGCAAACTTTACAAAATTATTTCTGTTAATTTCCACAACAATCCTCTAAAGTAAATAACATTATCCCAATTTACAGATGTGGAAACTAAGACTAATTGACTTGTTTAAATCAAATTGGCAGAGACAATGAAGAACTCAAGTTTCCTTTCCTGTACAAATGTAAATGTTCTTAAAAATGTAGTGCGTACATAATGGGCAGGATTCATATTCATCAGGCACACTTTTCTGCCAGAATTACAGTGTTTACCTGAAGCAAAGTATGCTTATAAACAAAGCAGAGGGTGCAGCTGGTGCTCACATCTGGGATGATTAAACTGGAGTACACAGTATTTTTTTCTTCTTCAATTGCAAAATGAATTCAGCAAAACCTCAGGGCAATGGGTTCATCCCCACATGGGACAACATGATCTAAATGAAGTCAGGGAAATGCCGTATGTGACAATAATATGTCAAGGATCCATTATGTATTTGTGGCCATGGTTAAAATGATTTTCAGTACCTATACTTTTCAGAACAGAGAAGTGTGTTGCATGCATGCAAATATATATGTGTATATATATGTATATACATACATATATGTCATATATATATGTATTTAGCTAAAGCCATAGTATATTTGTTTTAATGAGATATAAACAAAATTATGAAAAAAAATATAGCAAAGGGGATAAAGTGAAGGGCTTGAAGCAACAAATAAGAAAATGACTGAAACAAGCAAATGCCTCTTGAAAAGGTTAAAAATACATTTACTTGGCAGTATCTACAAAAACTTTGTCTTTTTAATTAGCATGCAAAGTAATCAGTTACATGATGAAATGTTCATGCAGTTTGTTTTTGCTGTTCTCCCCACTGTCCCATGTCTGTCCACTCTAGGTCATCCCCGTCCCGCCCCATGTCCGTCCACTCTAGGTCATCCCCATCCCGCCCCATGTCCGTCCACTCTAGGTCATCCCGTCCCACCCCATGTCCGTCCACTCTAGGTCATCCCTGTCCCGCCCCATGTCCGTCCACTCTAGGTCATCCCTGTCCCGCCCCATGTCCATCCACTCTAGGTCATCCCCATCCCGTTTTCATGTCACTCATTCTTCGCCTCCCCTGGTGTCCTCCTAACCTCATCTACCTCTTCTTTTTTTTCTGGTTTCATGGCCTATACTCACACTCATACACACATATATAAAAACTGAAAGCTAGGAACTGCAGATGAGAGAGAACATAAAGCTGGGTCTGTATTACCTCACTCAGTATAATGGTTTCCAGATCCATTCATTCTTCCAAAGCCTTCATAATTTCATTTTTTTATGACTGAATAAAATCCCACTGTGTACATGTAGCACATTTTCACTATACATTCATTCATCTGTTGATGGAAATCTTGGCTGATTCTACTTCATCGCTGATGTGAATTGAGTAGCAATAACCATGGATTTGCAGCTATCTGTGTGGTGGGTTGTAGATGCCTTTTGGGTATAAGCCTTGGAGTGGTTTCACTGGGTCATGTTTAGAACCCACCAGCCTTATTTCTATAAGGACTGCACCAGTTCACACATGCACAAGTTGTAAATAAGGGGTCCTTTCTACACATCTTCACTGGTCTTTTGTTTTTTTTTAATGATAGCCATTTTGACTAGGAAGAGATGAAATCTCAAAGTTACTTTTAATTTTTACATTTCACTATTGGCTAAGGATATTGGGAAGTTTTAAAAATATTACTGACAATCTGTGTTCCCTTGGGGATTGGACTACATGTTCAATTCATTACTGATTTATGGATAGATAGTTTTGTTTTGTCGGTGCTTAATTTTTGCATGTTTTTATATATTTCTTCTATATTCCTATGCTTGAAGTATGGCTGGCTAAGATTTCTCCCATTTTGTAGTCTGTGTGTTCGTTCTGCTGATAATTTCCTTCATCTTGCAGAGCCTTTTCGTGTCAGATAATCCCATTAATTTTTAAAACTATTAATGTAGAGCACAAAAACATACTATTTGTCTCTCTTTAAAAGGATAATTTTCTTTGCTATTTTATCCAATGTTATGTGGAAAAAAGAATCCTCACTATTAATTAATCTCCCATGTGGTTTTTATGATCTGTCCATGGACTTGAGGGTTCTGCTTATGCGTGTGTACATACACATCCTGGGAACTGTAGAAAGGCTCTAAGGAAAATGATGGCAAAATAGCATCCTTCACACCCCTCAGCTGAAGCTGCATAGCAAGAGGCTCCACAGTCCTTATTATCCCTAAGACATTTCCAGAAATCCAGTTACTCCATGTAAACTCAGATAATGACAGTAAGGGAATAAAAGCCTTATGAAAATAGTGATGAGTAACGCTTTGAGAAACATTTAATTATTTTTCATCATCATCCTGTGTCCTTACATCCTTCCAATGGGAGACTTGAACCAGGCACCAAAAAAAAAAAAAAATGACTTTGGGACTGGGACGAGAGCTGAGTGGGTAAAGCACTTGCCACAGACACTCAAAGAACAGAGTTTAGAACCCTAGCTCCCACAAAGATGCTGGGAGTGTGTGGCAGCCATTGTAAGTTCAGTGCTTAGAGGTGGACTAAGTAAACTGGGAAACTCTGGGTTCAGGCAAGAGACCCTGAATCGATATACATAAATATATACATCCATATAGACATATATGTGTGTGTATATCTATATATGGTGGACAGCTATCAAGGAGGGTACCTCATGTCAACCTTTAACTTCCCCATGCACACACACATGCACAAGCACCTGAACACATACCCATGTCCTCACATATGTGCACATCCACACACAGAGAACACATATACATGCAAAACTAATTAAATTTCAGCTAGATTTAAGGCCCCAAGTTTCCCTTGCTCATTGCTCTAGTTTGGTTTCTGCTGCTGTGACTAAACACCAAGACCAAAAGCAAATTGGGAGGAAGGGGCTTATCTGGCTATAGGTTACAGTCCTTCATCAAGGAAAGCCAAGCTCGGAACCTGGAGAAGAAACCACAGAGAAACCATGCCTATGGGCTGACTCCCCCGGCTTGCTCAATCAGCTTTCTTGCACAGTCCAGGCTCACCCAGCAATGGCACAGCCTGGCAGCATGCTGGGCCCTCCCACGTCACAGACATGGTCATGGACTTTCTGATCTGGGTGATTCTTGAGTTGAGTCTCACTCTTCCCAGATGACTCCAGTTTCTGTCGAGCTAGCAAGCACACTCCTTCCTCAGCCACACGCGCCTAGTTTTCTGTCCTTTGCAGAACTCTAAACAGAATTGGGCTTGTCCTTATTGTTGTTGCTGCTTGTTTGGTTCTGTTTTATTTCACAAACTTGAGTTGGATTCAGGTCAGATACAGAACAAAGAAAGAGGGAAACGTGAAATCATTTTTTTTCACGCCAGATGATAAAATGTCTGTTTTTTAAGAGTACAAGCCATATACAATACAATATACAAGTGAAATATTTAAACTTAATGTTTCTGATACAGCCAATATTGACAATAATAGTCAGAGAAATTCTCAGCAAATTTCAAATGACTGATAGCTTCTCAAAGCTACAGACACTGAGGCATGGATGTATCCAATAGCAATACTGTTCTCTTCTTTGAGACCTGTCTCCTGAGTGTTACCATTCTCTGTAACATATAGATAGAGGAAGAAGTGAACATTGTAGGCAAATACTCATGTAAAACATTGTGCCAATTTAGTGCCATCATTCCCATTAACCTAATAGAATCTGCACTTTGAATTTTGTCGGCTACTTACATCAGGTAACTATTTTTAGTCCAATCCACTCTTATTAAAGATGTTTATTATGAGTTCACTTATGCAAATGATGTCTCAGAGAGTTTTGGGGAAAACTTTTCTGAGATGTTAAAATGAGGTTTCAAAAGCATGATTAGAAATAGTCATTTAGTTTCCCAGCATATGCTGATCCTTTCCAGGAAAAAATAAATCTATAAATAGAGAAAGCAAAGCTGGCTGTCAGTGATTTGAAGTAGCTGGGTTGGATTGTGATTATTAATGTGTAAATTACTGCTTGTGCCAGTTACATGCAACCAGGGCTGTGTGAATATTTTCCAGTGGTTTATTTAAACTATGATTTAGCATATAAGCATTGGTCTAATTGCATTTGCAAAAAGATTTCTAAAGATGTCATTTGCTACTTCAAAGCTTTGCCTTGAAATTTTGGCATAGGTAAGATCCACCAGGAGTAAATTTATAATTATTTGTTTCATTTATGGAAAATATTCTATTTTCAGTAGAAGTGCTAGGTGCTAGATGTCATAAAGTCTTATTTTCACAGGGTGAAGCTGGAATACGTCTGGGAAGCTGAGGAGTCTTTCTAGAGAAAATCTGATTGTGGAACTGTGAGGGAGTAGAGTGTCTAGCTAAGGAGCTTTCTTTTTACTTATCAAATTTCTTTTATTGTGTGTGTATGTGCATGTGTATATGGACACACATGTTTCAGTGCTTGTCTAGAGGTCAGAGCACACTTTGCAGGAGTCAGATCTTTCCTTGTACCATGTAAGTCTGAGATTCCAACTCAGGCCTGGCATCAAGCACCTCCACTGAGCCATCTCTCGCCTAGTTAAAGAGCTTCCTAAGTGTAATGTCAGGTTTGGGTCAGGAGTAATTAGTTATACTTCTCTAATGGACAGTCTTTATATTTTTTAGGAGTGCCTTTAATTCAGAACTATACTAAAATAGTAGAAAGTTTATAGAGATAGGTTAATTCTTGATATGATCTTGAACTACCTGTTACCATTCAGAGGACTTCAGAGTAACCAGAGATATTCACTGTCCTAATTATAGGAATGCTCTGAAGTAACCACACCCCTTGGTCACCATCTGTTGGTACTTAGCTTGAAGAAGCAAGGAAGTGTCAGTGGAATCATTGGCTTAAATCCTTTGCTTCAGACAGAAATGATTCTCTGATACCTTCATGTGCATTAGTTCATGGAATACTTTCCATATGATCTTTTACTGGTTATTTTCTTGTAAGAACATGTTTGCTAATTGAAGAGTCTCCAAGTCTTTCATGATGCTGGCCTTTATGGAACAAAATATTTCTGCTTTGTGCTGATGATATTTTTAGCTGTAATTATTTTTTGTATTTGCTTTATATTTTATATTATTTGACAGCAATGAAAGATATTCAGATATCTCTGCTTCAACATGAGCACTTTCTTACCAATACTTGCAATTCCTTCATTTTAACTTGGTTTCTGTTTGAAGAATTTTTCTAGACCTTCTTATTTCTAGGTGGAAAAATACTAGTTTTCAAATTATGTGTTCACTGAAGAATTCATCTGTTACAATTTCAGAAGTCCTAACTCTATATCTGTTGATATCTCATAAAGACAAATACACCTCTAATTGAAATTTATAAACTAGTATCCTGCATCATATCATATTGAAGATTTCTATTTTAACTATTTCTGAAATGTGAATTGATGTTCTGATGTTAAAGGAAGCCCAATGCCATAGGTAGGGGTGAGAAGTTCAGACCAGATGTGTGATGTCATCAGCTTGGGTTCAGTTACCTAAAGTGAACTAAGCTAAACTTGTGTCTTAGCTAGTTCACACATTGTCTCCATAGAAAAAAAAAAAAGCACCCTTCCCAGAGTGTCTTTGAAGTCTTCACAGCGGTCACAAAGGTGTAACGGCATCTCAGAGCTTCTCAGTGATGTTGTCATAACATATATTCTTTTATTTCTTTTTTCTTTTCTTTTTTTTTGAGATGGTCTCCTCATGTAGCCTAGACTGGCCATGAGTTGCCATCTGCTTGCTTCAGCATCAGAAGTGCTGGGGTTACAGGCCTGCACCAACATAGATCTCCATTCCTGGCACATTTGATCATAATGCTAGCCATACTTGAATGCCTCTGAAAATGGGCATTTTGTTGATGGATATTATATCTTAGCAATTTGGAGGGTATGTCATAGCATATCTTTGATGCTTTAGAGTTAATATTATAGAATGACAAAGAAAAACAAAAGACTTTCAGTTCAATTAAAACTATACATGTAGGGCTAGGGAGATGGCTCATTTGCTGCTCTCTCAGAGAACCAGGGTTCAGTTCCCAGAACCCACATGGCAGCTCATACTCCCTGTTACTCATACTCCAGGGGATCTGATACCCTATTCTGGCTCCCACAGATACCTGCATGCACATGGTGTACACACATAAACTCAGGCACACATGCACACTTAAAAATAAATAAAGTAAGTGGGGTGTGGTGGCGCATGCCTGTAGTCCCAGCACTTGGGAGGCAGAGGCAGGTGGATCTCTGTGAGTTCAAGGCCAGTCTGGTCTACATAGTGAGTTCCAGGACAGCTGGAGCTACAGGGAGACCCTGCTTCAAAAAGACAAAATAAAAAATAAATAAATAAATAAATAAATAAACAAATAAAATGAGTCTTTAAATGCATGTATTTTTGTCCTACCCAAATTACATAACACAGGTAACTCAGGTCATTTTGCCAAGGATGGTAGGATAAAGCATTTCTGAAATTATCAGTACATTCAGATATACTTTCTAGTTCCATTTCAGAGCCCATCTATTAGGGATTCTTGAGTTTTGGTAAGAATGTTCAACAGTTTCAGAGACTCTGGGAAGATGATATCAGTTACAAATATTGAGGTTTGTACTTTGTTCACAGCGCAGAATCTGTCACCCCATAACTTCATCTGAATGGACCTGTGTTGTGATGACTGTGTTAACCTGTGAGTATAGTTCTATCCAGTTTATTTTAGGCATGTCCACATTTTCTAAAGATCAAAATTTCTACATCTTAGCAAAGGTAGGTTGAAGAAATAATAATTTAGCAAATGATGGAGGACATTCAGGAACAAAGGGAGAGTTAATATATTACTGATTTTCTAAAAGTAGTGACATAATTTCAGCTAATGAAACGTAATGGATCAAATCAAGATATGGTTATAAACAATAACAACCTATACAGTTCATATTTTATGGGGGAATAAAACAACAGATCAGTTTCCATGAAGTTTTTGTTTAAAAAGTTGTTATAGAAAAAAATGTGATGTGGCATACTCTTTTAACAAAATATTTTTTCATATAGTAGTGTTGCTTTCTCTAAACAGAATTTTGTAAAGAAGTTCTTAGCAACTTACATAACTGAAATTTTATACTTTTTGACTAAATTCATTTGTTCCCTTCTCACCCCTAGCCACGGAGAATACCCCTACCCTCTGAGACTTCCTGATTGTGATACTGTTTCTATGTGGAACTATGGGGCATTTACATTGGTGGCTACACTCCACTGAGCATAATGGCCTCTGAGTTTGTCCATATTGTCATGTATTGATAAAATTTTTATATAGGGTGTTTCATGGTGACCAGGACTTAGCTAAAGTGGTACTTGCCTTGGATCTTGTTACTTCTTTAACCTGAATATAGCCATTTCCTATTCCACTTTCATCTGTAAGGAAGAAGGTCGTAAAACCTTCCTTCATGGTCCTGCTCTGAGGCTAACTCCATGAAGAATTCCTCCTTTGATTTCAAGTAAGAAGTATAGTAATTTGCCACCTGAAAGCCAGTGGCACTTTTCAACGCCTCTTTTTAGCACTCCATAGCCCCTGGTACAGTGACTTATCTGAGAAGTCCATCTCTACAATGAGAGAGAAGGTGCTAGGGGTCAGGGTCAGTGTCTTCCGCATTACTGTGTTCTCCATCGGTCTTTGCAGTTAGTAAATTAATGAGCATACAGTGAATTCCTATTGATTAACAAGTAATGATAAATAAGTTCCAGGTTAGACCTAAGAAAGTAAACACGGTAGAAAGTAAGCTATCAGATCAATCTAAACTGGTGCAAAGCAGTCGAGAAGGTAAACTGCACTATTTGAGCACAAAGACCTTCTCTGATCTGTTTATAAAATTCATAGAAATATAGCTCTGGAAGGAAATTTAGAAGTCATCAAACTTAACCTTATAGTCCTCTATGTTAGAGTACATTGAACCAAAGAAAGAAATGGTTTCCTTCATGTCAAAGTAGGATTAGAACCCAAATTTTTAATTCTATTTGTTTCTTTTTACTAACCTGCCTACATGTGCCTGTTTGGGGCATTAAACTTTCACGAAAATAGATGTTAGGCCCCCTCAACACATGTATACTCTCTGTATGTGAATTGTTGCTTGTTTGTGCCTGTGCTTGTGTGCATCCATGTCCAGTGGAGGGAGGAGAAAGGGGGTTAGCAGCTACAAGTGCCTGTGGTGCTATCTAGTGCCGCCGCACCTCTAGTGTTCACACTTCACGGTACCCATGCAATTGCAGGAAAGTGGTGACATAAAGGTTTCTTCTTAGATGTGTATTGACATTATTTTTGGCAATGACAAGAAAGCACTTCTATACGAAGGCATTTCCTGTGACACAATTAATAGCAGAAATAATTAACTAATGCATTTGAAAGGGGATTTCCTGCGTGGAAGTTAAACATGGATATTAAATGTGACTATGTTAGGCGGGGTGTGATGTCACACGCCTTTAATCCCAGTACTTGGGAGGCAGAGGCAGGAGGATCTCTGTGAGTTAAGAGGCCAGCTTGGTCTACACAATGAATTCCAGGCCAGCAGGGACTGCAGGGAGACCCTGTCTCAAAAAGACAAAAGAAAAATGTGACTATTTTGTTTCCATCTGTGGAACAATAATATTACTGTAAGACTTCTAGTAATGCCAACTAACTATCAGCATTGCTTACAAAAAATATAGGGTGAAAATGTCAGATTTTTCTTTTCCTAGGTCAGCAGTCATCGTACATGACTTAATATACACTAAACAGCTCTGTGACTCAACAGTCAGAATTGCCCACTGCTCAGCTATGTAACACTGTGCGCCATGAGTAAATGCAATGACACAACATGACAATATAAGCATCAGAGAGCAGAAATCTCCATACAGTCAGACCTAAAGATTAGACCTGTTTACACAGACAGCATACATGTAACAATGAGAAATCCCACTCATCATGATGGGAACAAATGCAGGAGAGAGGGAGGGGCAGAGAGCACTGGAAGCTGCAAGGGTTTCTTTCATTATGAGGAAGCTCTTCTATATTGACAAGCACGTAAATCTACCAAAAGCCTCTTTTTAAATATTTTTTATTTATTGTTTTTATTTTATGTGTATGCATATATTCCCTCATGTAGGTAAGTGCACCTGTGTCTTGCAATGCCTCTGGAAGTGGAGTTACGGACAGTTGTTAGTTGCCATGTGGGTGCTGGGGTTCGAACCCGGGTCTTCTGCAAGAACAACCAGTGTTCTTAACCACTGAGCCATCTCTCAAGCCCTTAGAATATTCCTCTTAAAGGCTGTAAAACACTGAGGAAGTCATTTAACCGTTTTGAACTTGTTTCGTAATCATGAAATGGAGACAGAATCACGCCTTTCATGCTATGAAGTAAGAGAAGTTCAGGGAGTTATAGGCTATTGTGCAAGTGTTATCCATTATTAACTTTGAATTTCTTAAAGGGTTGATAATCTATATAAGGCTGAAAATATATCAAATCATGGTCATGAAATAAATTTCAAGTAGTCTTACGATGGGAGTATTTGTATACCATGAGGTTTATAATAAAGGATATTTGACTTTTAAAAGCAAAGAGACCTTGGGGCTTTCCGGAACCAACTATATCATTTTACCATCACTAGGTGCTGGGGGAGGAATACGACTTTTGTTCAGAATTACAACTAAGACATGGAAGCAGATCCAGGGCTAAAGTCTTGGTCTAAATCTTGGAATGTTTCCCACTGCCTCACCAGACTGCCTTTTCACAACAACACCACCGTCATCACTATCACCAAACATTTTAAGCAACTTTGCTTAACTCAGTTATATTTTATAGTAAAAATAAAATATTACTATACAAAAAAGCTTACACATATTTTTATGTTTTAACAAGTGAAGGAACTGAATTGTGTGATTTAGGTTATTCCTACAACCTTCAAATGATGATAAAGCAGAATCTTTCAATGACACCTACAGTTTCACAGTAACAAGGGAAGGGGAAGAAAGGGCATTTCTGAAGTCATCACAGAGAGACTAATGGAAGGTGGTAGGGCTGATGCTAACCCGGTGAAACATTTTGATAAAAATCACTGTAAATGAGCTGAAATATGGTTTTGATGAACAGGTGCCCTCTTTGCTGTTACGCCGGGCTTCACTAGTCTAACATTGTTAGACCACATCCAAGATAAGGATCAGGTGCTTGTGCTGATGTGCTGGTAACAAAAGTCAGATTGTAATAAGAGCCAGTAACGATCGTAGGTGAGGCAACAGCGCCCATTAAGATTGGAGTTAAAGATGAAGCAAGAGGGGTCAGACTTGTGGGATCTGAAAGGAAACTGCCAATCTGCACAAATGATCATGTCGCATGGAGCCATTTATGATGAGGACCAGCCAGAGAGAGAAAGAGAGAACAAAGGAACTAGGAAAGGAAGGTGAGATTCAGGACAGAAGAGTCTACTGGGGTCACAGGTGGGACTGTGTATGGTCTTGATGGAGTAGGCCGACTTGTCCCTACTGGTCCTCTCAGCATGTGGCCTGAAGTTCCACCTCTGAATTAGAAGACCAGAAATAGAAAGTGATCATGTGTTTTAGAAACACACTAAAACCATTCACAAAAACCTTAACAAGCAAAAATTCATGTTAAAGTAATCCTTTAATTCCCCAAATTTTAAAACACTGAAAATACCCTGACATCCCAACACACGTTTTTGAGTGTCAGAAGAGGCACCCTGGTAAAAGCCGAGTGAAGACCGTCAAGGAGACTCATTTACTTACCAATTTGGGATTACTTTGCCAAGAGGCATCTAATGTTCATTTTCTAGTGAAAAGAGTTTGTATTTTATTTTAAGTTCAACTGAAAACCAACAGATAGCACTAAACAAGGAGTGTCATGAACCGACTTACCACGTTAAATGGTGCTTTTCACAATTTCTGAGGCTCTTGCTTGAGATTTCAATACAAGTGTTTGTTTTCCACTTTGCCAACTGGTTCTTTCACTTCAGGGCTAACACCTTGGCAAAGTGTTAGTCTTCTGTCAACGTAGAAAAAAACAAGTTAATTTTTTCCTAAAATAGCTGCTTTGAGTGTTTTACAGTACCAACTACATTATTTCTGCTTAAAAATCTTAATTCCTTTTGCTGTATCTGTGTTTTCTGATAGTCTATATAGAATTCTGTCATGTCAGCTTCAGGCTTGATCACAGTATAACACAAAGAGGAGTGGGAGGCAGGGTTGAGATTTGTGGCTGGGCTCCTAGTTTGTCTCAGGGCATGTGATGATGGGGGTCTCATCTGGCATAGTTCCCAATATCTTCTGGAGGATGCTTATGTCCTCAAGCACTCGCATGAACTTTGGAAGGCAGCATTTAGGGCCTGGGGATAATGGTTCATAGTAGAGGCCTTGCCTACCACTTACAGACTCAAAATTCAGTCTCCAGCACTGAAAAAAAACCCCAAAATTTAGGGGTTTTGTTCTGTTCTTTTTTCTTTTTGAGACAGGGTCTTTCTATGGCTCCAACTGGCCCACAACTTGCTATGTAGGCCAGGTTGGCCTCAATCTCACAGAAATCTGCTTGCCTCTGCCTCTCTAGTGCTGAGATTAAAGAGGTGCACCATTGCGCTGGACAGAATTTAGGTATTTTATCTATATAATACTAATCACCTAAATGCTTCTAAATTCTTACTTTCACAAATGGCAATAAATATTGGTTTGGAATAATGTGAAAAACCTGTAGAGTAGTATAGATTTACAGAATGTCTCTGCAGTTATCCAGAAAGGAAGAATAACATCTAGCTAATTAGATGTTTAGTAAACTGGCCTGTGCCTTTGACTACCCTGATACCTACTATTTATAGATTCCTTTGGGTGTACAACATCAGAGCAGAATGAATTAGTTGTTATGCATGCCACTCAGTGCTTCAGACACAGTAATATTAGCATTTACAAAAATGGCCTCTTCTGTCCTCCACGGGCATTACATGACACAGGTGCACTTACCTACATGCAGGCAATACACTCATACACGTAAAATAAAAATAATAAATAAAATATTTAAAATTTTTTAAAATGTTACCTCAGTACAGATTAAAATAGAAATGCTTTCCAATTTTGTTTGTGAAGAAGAAAAATTTATTATAGACCCTGACCGTTCCTTTTCTACTGATTAAGAATAGAAGACACAATTGTCTATAGACATAAGAACATAGGAGGGTAATGAGGTACTGGACGACTTTAGTTTAACTGTCCAGGAATGGCTTTTCTGAGATGGAAACCTTTGGAATTGGAGGCCTGATTATCAGGAAGGGGCCAATCATACTGGGAGGGGCAGTCTAGGCAGAAGCAAAGGAGGCGAGAACGCTCCCAGGTGAAAACAGCCCCAGCCAGTGCACGTAAAGTCCATCCACTATGCTAGGAAGAAGTAGTTAAAGGTGTTTACATTTTATTTGAAATTTAATTTGAAACCACCATAGCGCATTAAGCAAGAAGTGGCCTGGCCTGACTTACCTTGCTAAAAATATTCTGCTTCTTCTCTAAGATGGCAAGAAAAGATGCAAGGCCCGTGGATAGGGGCTATTTGCATGCTCAAAAGGGAGGTATATTTGAAATGAACTAGGAGATTAGTATAACTGAAAATGAGAAATCAGAACTTATTTTATTTGTTTTTTTCCTTACTTTGGGACTTTATTTTAGAAATATAGTCAGCATAACTCACCAAAGAATTTGATATAGTTAGAGAAGGAAGACAAGAAAGGACTGCCTGCTTGTGTTGTAAATGAATAAGTAAGATAAATGGTGGTGACACACACACAGAAGGGCTGTGGGAGGAAGATTTAGAAGAATATGGGAATGCTATTAAGTCAAGATGTCTGTACATCCAAATAAAGATGCCAGCCGGTGGCTAGAAGTGCTAGAACTCAATGAAGAAATCTAGTTAGAAATATACATTTGGAGATCATGCAAATTTGTATAAAGCTAATTCCCTAGATAAGATCACCCAGGTAGAGGCTGTAGGTAGGAAAAACAAGAGAATCCAGAACAAAGCCTTGAGAGCTTCTAAAGCTGATTCAGGAGATGAATGAGAAGCAGATGAGCAGAAGCAGTGAGAAAGGCGTGAGGAGGCCAGGAAAGCCTCTTAGGACAGCACAGCACAAGGGAGGGACTGTGGGTAAGAAGGCAGAGAAGTTCCCATTGTGCTTAGGGATTGGGTCACACTGGTGATCTGAATGGCATGTTTTTCAGAGAATAACGCATTTAAATCATGCATCAAGCTAAAAGCCATCCACTTTACTGACTTTGTGAAAAGTAGTCACAGAAGTAGACATCTAATGTGTTTAAACACGTGTCTTTGTTGTATCCATTTAATTGTCCTCTTAGAAGTGCTGCGGTTAATACAATCTCTGAGTTTATGTCTTGGTAATGAATGATTCTGGCAGGATTCAAGACCCCTAGTTTGTTTAGCATGCCAGGTGTGTATTCATCCTTATTTATGAAAGAGTTTGAAGCCTTAACTCTAGTAGATAAAATATGACTCTATTAAGTTGTCTGAATTTTTAACTATTTAAATTTAGTACCATGACCACTTTCCATGTGAAATATTTGGGCAAAGGGGCCTCTTTCAAACAACTCGACATTTTAACTCAGCATTTTCCTTCCAAGCTTTTTCACAAGTGTGACAATCCCAGATTTGTGCCTTGCCCAAAGATAATCGAGAGATCAGGCCACCTGAGTTCAGAGAACTGAAGACGAAGGAAATTAAAATTGCCTGAGCTAATGATAAGCTAGAATTGCTTTAGAATGGGGCATAAAATATAAGCACAATTGCATACCAATATAAAAAGTAAAAGTAAAATTAAAAAGCAAATCTGGATTTCCTTGAGGGATTTTACCACCACACCTTCATATTACTGTGGACAACTGTAGCACCTCTTTAGCTCTCAGGTTTTACATCTGTAACATCCATGGTTATAGCACAGGGAATTGTATCTTTATGTAGAAAGAAAGGGTCTTGGGTAATTTAAAGTAGTGGCAGACTGTGGGCAGTGGGTTTAAATGTAAAGAATCTACCTTCCTTGTGAAGAACATGTCCTAGATAGAGCTGGGTAATGTCATCTAGTGAAGAGAGATGAATGCCCTGAGGACAGGAGGGCAGGAATAGGACAAGAATAAAGGAGAAAATGATACACACAAAAGTCTGACAGTAGGAGATTAACAAGTGAAAAACTGAGACCCAAAGCCTCAACCTAAAGGACCTTTGTCACAAGCTAAAAGGGACCTCAAGGGTTAAACGTGGATTAGGGCATGATTGGTTTTGATCTAAATCAAAGAGTGAGAAGACTCTGTGTAAACCTTATATGAAATGAAAATCTAAAATGAAAACAAGAAGGTATATTGGTATATTGAGTCATTTCTCAATATTCTATAGCAACAGAAACCAACAGCCTTCTATAGTAGCTATGTGCATGCAAGAGTGACTCAGTGGATGAAGTCAGAGTATGCATGCTCCAGCCATAGGGATAGTGCATGGGGTCCAGGGGAAGACAAGAGATTAAGTCTGTAATTGGGAGGATTTTGCCCATCTCCATCTCTATCTACTCCCTCTCTCCTATGCTCCCCTCCTCTCCTCCTCATGCTTCCCCTCCTGTCTCTTCTGCCCACCACCCTCCTCTCTCCACAAAGCTTTAAATACCAAAACAAACCACAGGATACAAACATCAGTGTGATCACATCTTCCCAAAGTCATGCCTACAAAAATCAGTGGGGAAGGTTTGTAAGTGGTGGCAAAGTCAAAGCAACATTTATATTGCACATTACAATACATAAAACACTTTCATGTAATTAACTCCTTTGATGTGATCATCACAATAATGCCAGAGGCTGGTAGTGATAAACCTAGTTGCAGATTAAGAAGCTAAAATTCTTATCAGTTAAATTTGTTTGTAAGGACTCAATAATTAGCAATGTGAACAAAGCCTGTCTCCAAACCCTGTAGTCCTCTGCTTCAAATGCCACACTTTTTCATTATACAGCATGGCCTTATATTTATAAAAATAGAAAATTCTTTTCCTTTACCTCACTGTTTCCTTACCCTTGTCCTGGTTCCTGTAAAGGAAAAGAAATAACCTCATATTTATCAGAGTCTGATCCTAGGATCCACATATGAGGGAGAGCATATGTCGATTTTTTTTTTCTGAGATTGAGTTACTTCACTTAGTATAACAGATTCTAGTTCCATCCATTTACCTGCAAATTTCATGATTTCATCTTTCTTTAG
>NW_008348218.1:2683781-2688527 GCF_000622305.1 Nannospalax galili | reverse complement strand
GTGTGTGTGTATGTGTATGTGCCCGTGTCATGGCCCACGTGTGGAGTTAGAGGACAACTTGTGAGAGCTGATTCTCTTCTTCTACCACATGGGTCCTGGGGATAGAACTCAGGTCATCAGGCATGGTAGCAGGTATCTTTACTGCTGAGTCATCCTGCTGTTGGAACCTCATTTAATTTTATGTCTTATAGAGTTTATAATGAGTAAAAGATTATATAAGGGTAATAATTCATCTGTAAACCTAGAAATGTACAGCCAATTTTGAAAGAGATGTACCCTAGCTCAGAAAAATGTTATTGAATAGGTTAATGCTGTTGTAATGAAATGCTTCTTTTAATTAAAAAAAAATAGAAACACAACAACAAAAAAAATAGAAAATTCTTTTTATGAACATTTCATGGTAAAAATTATTTTACTATAGATGAAAAAAATCAGACATATTTAGGACTTACCATTGAGTAATAAAGATGCTCAGGGCCAAAAAACAACTGTCCCTTAGAAGACAGAGATAAAAAACTGGAATAATTGTCAAAGTGTATTCTAGAAGCAGATACTTTCAAAGCAGACCATGCCAGCAGTGCTGGAATGTCTGGTTATTAGTGATACCTGATGACTTTTGGCCACAGTAGTAAAGGTTTCAGAGAATCTGAAGGAAATAATAATTTGCCATGCTATTTTGAGTTTATTGCTGCAGGAGGTAATCTGTAGTTGCACCAAATGAGCACTAGTGATGTGTTTTTAGGGATATAATGAGCAATGCAAGGGACAAGTCTGTTTATTACAGTCACAATATGTATTTATTCCACAGAGTGGTTTTATTTGGGCATTTTCTGGTAGTTCACTTCTGACTATTAAATTATACCCCAAATAGAATATGCAACCACGTATAACCAACCTATTCTAGTCAACATTAAGTACAGCAAAAATGGAAACTGAAAATAGCCAGAAGCATTTAGAATTCTGGTCTTATTCAGCTAATCTCTTTGTCCTTTCTTTCTGGGGTACAAATAATTCTGTGCCTCTCCCCATATGCACATGCCATGAGTGCCAAGGCAAATCTCAATCCATGACTGCTTAAATGCACACACACACACACACACACACACACACACACACACACAGCTATAGTGCTCCAAGCATGGAAAAGAATGACCAAAGATGAGAAAAGAAAGCTTGTCTCCGAGAGAGCAGGAAGAAGCCAACAGTCATTTTTTGTTTTTGTTTTTGTTTTGCACCTTCTTATTTGTGGAAGGCAGTTATCTGTTGTTGTTGAGCGAAGATTTCGAGCATGAAAAATATGACCTAGATTGTATTCTTTTCTTTAACTGCATCTACCAATAGTTTAACTCAAGTGAACTTTTCAGTTATTAATGCTGAAGCCTAAACTTGATTGGTCATAAAGATAGCAGTAAATGTAGTGTTTGGGGCAGAGGGGCATGGTTAAAATCTGTTCCTTACTCTCTAGAATATCATACTGATATTGGATACAATAGACAGTTAAAACCAAACTAACAAAACCCTCAAGTCCGAAACATTTTCACCCATAGTTATACAAATTAGGAACTGTTTTCTGGCATATTTCCTCCCTAACTGAACTGAGATTTTGGATTTTTTCATTATTATATGCTATGTTGGAAATGGTTTATTGAGGCTTCATGGCATGGAGAGTAGATGAAATGACTTTTCAATTGAAATATGGTTTTCAGTTGGCTAGTTAATATTTGGGGGGCTTTCTAAGAAAAGGACTTTGCATTTCAACTTAAGTGGTTTCTTAGATTTCATCAGAGGGTCATCATTTGGGTTTTGGACCTTCTTGAAAGGTTTCCTTTTCAAAAGAAGACTAGTAGAAAAATGCATTCTTGCTTCCAAATTCATTTTTAGCAGTGTTTAGGCATTTGACTAAGAATTGAAGACAGCAGTATGTTAGGTGCTAGAGAATGCAAAAGTTAAAATACTTATTCTGCCTTGGAAGACTATAGATCAAAGGGGGAAAGAGGAGTGATGGAGTTGGCTCAGTCAGGAAAGTGTTTACCACACAAACATGAGGAGCTGAGTCTGATAGCCATCAATCACCTATACCACCTACATAAAAGCCAAGCATGCTGGGGCACACCTGTAATCCAAGTTCTGAAGAGAAAGGAAGATTCCTGGACTCGCTGGCCAGCCAATATAAGCTCATCTTATAGGTCCAGTGAGACAAACGAGGTGAAGAGTGGTAGAGGAGGATATCAATGCCAACCTCTGATACCCCATACATGCATGTACACAAGGAACCCACACACATGAAGAGAGAAAGGGGGGAGGAAGCCGGCTGATAAAGAAACAATCATAAGTTGTGCCAAGTGCAAAACAGAACAAGAGATGTGCATATACCTACTATATACTATACCTACTCTCAGAAAGCAGCTGGCCCACGAGGAGAATCAAGTACACTCCTCAAACTTCTAGGTACCCAGGGATTTAAAGGTGGATGACTCAGAGTCGGTCCTTACTACTTATTTGTTGAAAGGTGCTGTACTTCCATTTGCTCATGTGCGGTAAGGGCATTGGATTACGTGCCTTCAACAGCTTGACATAGTTTCATCTATGATTACAGTGCTTCAGTGTCTTTCCAGAAGCTCATTTTGGGGACGACATAGAAGAATTTTAATAAAGCTAAGAAAACGCCTGCATTCATTCAGAAAGAGGCCTCCATTGTTGCTGCAGAGCTATGGATCTGAGGAACTGAGGATGTAAGGTTGTCTTCTACCTCAGCCTCTCTGGGACATGTCCTGCCTGTATCTGTTGTTGACATCAGGTTCTGAGGAAGATATCATCTAAAGACTTCTAATTTTCAAATATTATTATTTTTTATTTTGTGTATATGAGTGTATTGCTTGCATGTATGTAAGCACACCTGTGTCATGCAATGCCCATAGAGGTCAGAAGAGAATGTGTCAGGTTATCCTGGAATTGGAATTATGGGTCATTTTTACTTTTGTGTGGGTGTTAGGAATCAAACCTGCGTTCTCTGCATCGACAAGGCACCCAGTGCTCTTATCTGATGAGCCATCTCTCCAGCTCCTAAAGAATTCTTTTGATAAAAAAGGGAAGTATTTTTAAATGACTGATGTGGTCCTAATAGATTAATCTTTGGAACTAGACAACCATGGTTTCTAAATACTATCACATTTCAGTAGTATGTCTGAAAACTCCTTGAGTCTTCATTTCATTATATATAAAATGATACATAATCTTAGGTTCTGTGGAATCTTGCAAGGCTTACAAATATTGTCTGAAAATAGGAAGTTACTAAGGAATGTAACTCTTAATGTTGTAATTATTTATACTTATAATTAATGTGCACCAATTATAAATGTATTATCATTAATAATATGTCTTTTCAAAAAGTGCAGTGATGGTAAAATCAAACCTCTGAGTGAGTATGAGCAGGATCATTTCAGATGACAAATTCCATGCTTCTATTTCTGAGGCAGCAAGATTTCTTTGGAGCAGTGGAAATTCATCTGGAAACTTAATTTTCTCCTGGATAGAGAACAGTTCTTGATGTGTCACTAATTCTGCCAAGTAGACCGACTTGACTGCTCTCTTAGGATATAGAATTAGAGAAGGAAAACTAGAGTTGAAAAGAGAAAGGCAAAAGTTCTATGTACATTGGAAATTGGATAACTGCTTCAGACGTGTTTGGTTTGTAAACACCTGTGGAAACTTACATGTATATCTTTAGTTTCCCAGATGTTGCTTATAGGAGAGACACTTAATTTGTTCTTTGAACTGAGTCATTACCTTTTATCATACATGTGGATTTAATCATACTGGTCAAAACTCCTTTATATAAGTGCCAGAGAGCATATGTGTATAGCTACATGCAGTTTTATTTTGTGGTTAATTGGCCATCATATGCAATCTGTTTTTATTATGGAACTCTGCATATAGACCATCTCAGAGAAACCTGTGTAGCATAATGGTGAGAGAATTCAGCTTGAGATAGTTAGCTGCTGTGCCAGGTATCTTCATCTTATATTAGTAAACCTGCAAAATGTCCTTTATTTTAGGTAAAGCTTTGCAATCCTGGCTGAGCACATGCAAAGGCTTTCCTGTCCAGAATTTTGACCTTTCAAGCATGAGCTCCATGATATTGAGCAAAGCATGCCCTAAAATATGTCTGCCATCTTCTTAAATGATGACCTTAATCTGAGCATGCACTTGAGTGGACTCTTCGGTGAGCATGTTTCAGAATGTGCCTGCCCCTAAGGCGTTTTCCTATATGAATATATAAAACCTCCCAAATAAAATTCCCAGACTTCTTTTGTCCCTGGGAGATTGCATTGTAACCAACACCTGCACTGCCCTTGTCTGCTGCACGTGGGGCCTCTTTCTCCACACTTCATGTCCTGGGGAGGACATGCTTGTTTTTGGCTTTGCACGTACCAGCAAGGTAGGCCAATCTATTTGGTTATAATATCTCAGGAAAGAGAGGAATCTAACATCTGGTATTTCTGAACCCATCTTCAGTTCTCTAAGACAGGCCAGTAAATCAGTCATCAGTACGTTAGGACAGCTTTTTTATATGAAGAGTTCATCAAATATGTGATCTCTAACCAGAGTTATTATTAATGTCAAACAAATCTCTTTAGAAGACTAATTAATTAACACATTCATAGAAAAGAGAAGCCAGTGGAAAACTAAAATCACCAATTTTTTTTTCAATTTTAGTTATTGAAAAATGAATAGTTTACTTACCAT
>NW_008348218.1:2664018-2683689 GCF_000622305.1 Nannospalax galili | reverse complement strand
TGAAATTTAATTTTATCTTGGCTCAAAATATTTTAAAAATTTAGTAGAAATAAATTAGGAAGTACTTTAGTCTCAAAGTCAGGGCATGTGGGAAAATAGCATATATTAGTCATAATTTTTAGGTACTCTTAATTATTTGTTTCCTATTTGGCATTTGTTTTCAGTTAATGTAATGTGAAGATAAAAATGACAGTGATTTCTCAGTTGACATTTGAAAGACTGCTCTTAAAAGAAACTCAACAGAACTCCTAAAGAATCTTCATAGAGAAAATAAACATAATGACATTTTTGCCTTTTGTATATTGATTTTTTTTGGCTCCAGATGCTCCAAGGCCATTAAAAGTTGCAATTAATCATTTCATATATATTTTTATTGCAATTCAGTTCTCTTATTCATAATGCTAAACAGTTTGTGCCTACATTCAATGCTAACGTAAAATGTTCAAGGGTAGCTTGCTGAAATTCTTGTAGGTAACTGATAAAATATGTGGTTTTTTAAAAAATATATTTTTATTTATTATTTTCATTTTATGTGTATGAGTGCATTGCCTGCATGTACATGAGTGCACCCATGTCATGCAATGCCTCAGAGGTCAGAAGAGGGCTTCAGATTCCCCTGGAACTGGAGTTAAGGATGGTTTGTAGCTGCCATATGGGTGCTGGGAATCAAATCCAAGTCTTCTTCAAGTTCTCTTAACTGTTGGGCCATCTCTCCAGCCCCAATATGTAGTCTTTTTCAGTTAGTAGGTTAATCAAGTTTTTTGGACTGATGTTCTAGAGAAAAAGTAAATTTTGTGAATTTCAGAGGTGGTCCCAGGGTGGTCTTAAATAAATGCTCTGTTAAAGGTATCAGTGTATCTTCTCTATAACTTGAAGGCATTTGAAATATGTCCCTCCTTAGTTTTTGCTTGATGGAGACTGATGTCATAGTGTTACAAGCTTTTCCACTGTAGATCTATAGTGATATGAATATATAACTGTATGAATAAACTTATACCAAAATTTCAAACGCAGAAAAAATGGGCAGTGTAGAAGCCAGAATCATGATCCCCTAAAGGTATCTATGCATTGTTTCCTGAAACCCATGTATGTTAGATTACATGACAAAGGAGAAGTGAAGTATAAGTGAAACTGAAGACACAGTCTTAGCCCATTTGTGCTGTTATAACAAAATACCCGAGATGAAACAATGTATAAAGAACAAAATTTTATTTCCTCACACTCTGGTGAGACTGCAAATAGGGACAAAAGTAACAAGATACCTTAACTGGCAGGTCAAGTTTCTAAATCCTGCATGAAGCCCTATGTACAGGCTTGTGACGAAGCAATCCATAGGGCCTAAGCACCTTCTAAGGCATCACCTCTTAATTCTGTGTCCTTGGAAACATCAGAATTATGGAGGGAACACATTCAAACCACAGTATTACTCATCAATTAACCTGAAAATAGAGATGAAAGCCTGAATTATCCATGGGTAGCCTGATGTAAGGCAAAAGCCCCTTAAAATTGGAAGAAGGAGACCAAAGAGAAGATCCAAGCAATATTTTCATCACTGGCTGCGAAGATGGAGAAAGGAATTTCATTAGCCAAGGAATATGGTACCTCTACAAGCTGGAAAAGTAAGTTAACACTCACCTGGAGCCTGCCAAAAAAATGCAGCCTTAGCATCATGATTTTTAGCCATGTGAGACACATCTCAGTCTTTCACAGAACTTTATGATATGGATTCATGTTGCACTCAGGGACCAAGTTAGTGATGATATGTCACAGTAGCAGGAACATCTAATTCTGGCAGCAAATGGCAATAACATTATGTTACCCTTCCAGTTATAACAAAATATTTGACACAGCTAGAAAAGAACAAAGTTTTTTTTTTCCAGGTAATGAGCATCTTTAATGTATTATCTATTTTTTAAATAAATAATTTATTGATAATTTAATACATGCGTATAAGGTGTTTTGATCAAATCCATGCCTACTCTCTCCCCTCCAACTCTTCCCAAAATCTCCCCATTACTTTTTTCTGATAACTTCATGTACTCTTTCTTCTTTATTTTTTCAGGGGCTTTTGGCTACTCTAACATTTCCCCCTTCTGAAGAGGTAACCCTAAAATCTTTTAAGGTTTAAGTAAAAGCTCCCAAATATTTTAGACGTTTTTGGCCTTTGGAATGGAGTAAGCTGCTAAGAGGCCCAAGGACATTGTGAGTTTTAGACAAGAAACTGGCAGCTTTTCTTTGTGGTCTTTTAACCCTAACTGCTTAAGAATTCCTACCTCCTGTTCTTATCACACCATCCATTGAAGAGGTTACCCAAATTGCCAATAGGGAATTGGGATTCAGACCGCTCTGACTTCTTTCATGCTGAACAGGGGTGCAGGGTAAGGCAACTGGAGTATCCCTTCAGTGGGTCTATCAAAAAGACTCCCAGATTGCATAACTCTTATCTCAAGGAGGAAAAGAAAGTCCCTGGTTTGTGAATAGGAGATGTGAAGGAGAAGTAAAGGCAAGAGTAATTAGCATTACAAGTTCTAGACAGAGAACTTGAAAAAAGTCAGAACAGGGAAATTTTCAAATATGAGAAATTTTCATATGAGAGTCTGTTGGAATTTCTTGACAAGGGCTTCCAAAAGCATTCCTCTGTTGGATTCCTCCTCGGTTTTCTTTTGTCTTCCAAGGCTGAACTCTAGAGTGATGGATTCAGGATTTGGTTTCAGGTATTTTAATAGCTGTTGGAGTGGTTAGAATCAGTGTCAGTTCCCTCTCAAAGGCTTCTAGATGGGGCGGGGAGGAATCAAATTTATCCATCATTTTAGAGCAATAGCTGGTTGTCTCCTTTAGCTACAGGTGGGCACTACAGTGCCCAAGATTTGAAGACTTAAATCTGAGCAGCATTTCTGTTTAGGAACAAAATCATCAATGAGAAATAATTGTCTAAATAACTTTTTATATGGACTTAAGCCTAATGTCTGGGAAGTGTAATCCCTTGAACTCTTAAAGAAATATACTGATGACTTTACTCTTTGGTTATACTTTCCTTTTGGGTGTTTAAGATCATACAGTCGGTCCAAATAAATCAATTTATTTTTACATTTAAGGTTATTTGAAGATCTCTTCCTCAGGGATCACATGGACTTGGAAGGAGCTCCTGGCTCCTTTCTTTTACCACATCCATCTATGTGAAGATAAGTCAAAGGTCCTGCTTGACCATGTCTGGCTTTACTTGGAAGCATGAATGATATGCTTCCTCTGCGTTGACCCTCCTTTTTGTAGACTGGACACTGGTTCAAGTCCATCTCATGGGGTCTCCATGTCCTCCCTGAACTGTGACTCACCACAGTTACAGGACATTTTGAGAGAGGAACAAAAATTTTTTGGGGGGCTCTCAGTTTAGAAATTTTAGTCCATGGTTGCTTGGTCCTTTGCTTTTGGACCTGTGGCAAATTAGAACATCATGGCAGAGACACAAAAGCAAAGGAAAGCCATTCACGTCATGGTAGTTGGAGAGTACCTCACTACAGATGGTAACCAAGCTTTTAGCATGTGAAGATTTGGGGTACATGTAAGATCCAAACCCTAACAAATGCCTAGTAAATCACAGTCATTGAACACCCATTAAATGCCAGTTTATTGGATGCTCCTAATGTTTTCCTGTACCATCTTTAGTGTAATTAGAATATCCTCATTAATCAAAGCAAAAATTATATTTAAGAGTCATTTGCCAAGATAGTAGCAAGCATTATGGTTTCTCTGGTATTTGTGCAGTTAGGGGCATGAGGAAATGGCAGTGTGGTTGGACCTCAAGCATCTTTTTAATGCATATACATGCACATTCCCCATCATGGTCGCTAAGTACGCCACTAGTATCAAAAGATACTGAATCATGACTGCAACTAGTGTGTGTGTCAGGTTTGGCAGAAAAAGAAACTATCAAACACAAGGACTGGCAAGATGGCTTCATGGGGAAAGGCACTAGCTGAGCAAGCTTAGCAACCTTAGCTCTACTCCTGAAAACCTCAAAAATGTGGAAGGAGAGAACTGTCTTCACAAAGTTGCCTTCTAACCTCCATAATTATGTTATGCCATGCAGACACCTGTGATCACAGACAGACAGACAGATGCACACACACAATAATAAGAAATTTCACTTAGTTTTAAACTTATTATTCAGGTATTGATCAATATAAGGGTTTTGAGACCATGTAATGCTACATTTTGGTTTTACCGATGAACAATTCAGGCCAGGACAGTAAATTGGAGGGTTAAAAATGAGCTGAGAATTTAGATGTTTCTTTTCTTAGAAGTTGTATGTTCTTTCCACTGAAGGATGGGCTCTCCTCAGAGCCATACCTCCCCTCCACCCCCGCTAAACCCACCACCAAATCAAATGCAAGTGAGGCAGTATGTTCAGGAGGCCATAGTTAGTGCCTGTGTAAGTTTACTAGGTAGCTTTCCTAAGTTTCTCTGTTAACTCTCAGAAGTTCAAGGGGAAAATGAAGCTTGCACATTCTTAAGTAATTGAGACCAACCTCAAACATACATATTAATAATATGACCTTTCTGCAAGAATCACCAATCATTATGTCACAAGAAGAATAATGTGATTGCATAGTGCCTCACTTACTGTGTGCAATCTCCAGTGTGGAATTTTAGCCTTTTTGATAACACATGCACCCAAGCCTATTCTTTTACTTTCTAGTTATGGAGCTTTAGGTAAATTATTCATCTTCCTGAGCCTGATCTAGGCTTCTTATAATGGAACTCGTTATGCCATGCCAGAGAGTGACTGCAAGGTTGACAGGAACTAATACTTGCAAACTCCATAGTGCTTTGTGGAACATGATAGATGCTGCATAAATAGCAACAATTGTGTCAGTGGACTTTCCATTTTCCTCCAAAACATGCTAAAAATTCTCAAGAGCTTTTTATCTAAATGGGGAATAAAAAAGAAACATTCTTGGAGTCTTGAATCTGAGATGAGGGATGGCCACCCCTTGAATAACTTCAATGGCTCCAGAGTCAAAGAAAAAGCTAGAAACAGCGTCATACAAGAAAGGACAGGAAAAAGGTCAAAGGAAAGAAGAGGCAAACGAATGGAAGGAAAGCGGCTAAGCCAACATTGATTTATGAAGGTAATAATTGAGGAAAATAATTTTAAAAAGAAGAAGAAAAGTATCTAGGAAGCAATTGAGATCAACAGTTGTTTTCCTCTGATTAATCTTTTAAAGGAAATACTTTTTGAGAGAGATCTTTGCTCTTTTGTGTCCTCGTGAATACAAGGCAAAGATCTCTCTTTTCAATGATGACCCTGAACAAGGGCGTGCTCTGCTTTCTAAAATATCTTCTGTGTGAAGCAGTATTACAATATGATCAAACAGGGTTTGCTCGGTTTATGCGACTGGTACAAGTTGAATGATGTACCTGACAGATGCTTGTGAAATGCTTCATCTAGGAACTAAACCAAAGACTGATTCCCAATCATTCACTAAGCTTACAATAGCCTTTCCCTTGGTCCCCAATCTGCATACTCACTACCCCAAACTGTAAAATCTGTCTCATCAGACATGGAAAATGTCGAAAAGTGCAGCTTCTCCAAGGCTTCCTTGATGATACAGATGCCCAGAGGTACAACTGTCTAGAGATTGTGATTCTTGCCTCAAGGTGATTCTTATAATTAGAAACTAAAACATGCAACGAAATTTGAGGAAACGAAGCACAAATTGAGGTGGTAAATAAAGAGTGGCAAGTAATTCTGAACTTTCCAGAAAATCTCCCTGCTTACCTGGCAGTTTGGAATATTATAACATCATTCCCTCAACAGCTGGTGTGGTTTTGAATCCATATTCTCATAAAAGGTATCTGTGGGACTGGAGAGATTGCTCAGCAGTTAAGAACACTGTCTGCTTTGGACCTAGGTTCAGTTCCCAACACCCACATGGCAGATAACAATCATCCGTAACTCCAGATTGAGGAAATCCAACGCCTTCTTATGACTTCTTCAGGCTTGCACGACATGGGTGCACTTACACCTATGCAGGCAAAACATACACATTAAAAATAAATAATAAATAAATAAATAAATAAATAAATAAATTTGTCTGATTTAACTGAGTTATGTTATTGCTGCTCGGTGTTCGATGCTATAGGTGACCTTCTGGCCTGTGATGTCAGTACTCAAAAAGCACAGATGCCTTTTGGTAATGTCTTCAGTATGCTTTTCTTATAGGCTCGCTAGTTATTCCTTCCCTGCCCCATGTTATGTCTAAAAGAAACACTCCCAGTCATGCTATGTGGCAGTTGCTTAATATTTCTTAAGACACCATGCACTGTGAGATAAGAGACCATGACTTGTTCATATACCAGTCCTCAGTACTTTCCCTGCCTGGTATCCAGTAAATTATGCTTATTGAGCTAATGTGCACTGTAGACTCTTACACATGTGTGCTTGGGGAATGAGACAATTGAGTACATCCTAAGGAAAGAACAGGAGATAAAGGGCAATGCCTAAGATCAACTTTACTTCCAGGTACTGTCCAGATATAGTTCCTTTAACTGTCTAGCACTGCTGTTGAACTAATTGCAGAGGTCACGTTGAGCTGAACCACTCTGTGTATGAGTATCTAGTACTTATAATATTATTTTGTGCTCAGATCACAAGGAATGCTATATTCACAAAATGGAAAGCAGGTAGCGATGATGATTCACTAGTAATTTATTATCATATGACATAAAGGTGAATAATAACATTTTCTGAGCAATAACGTTTTCCTGTATCATTAAACTACTGCCTCACTGTCACAAGCAATAGGTAGGGTAGAGATCTTATGAGATTCTCTACACCAAGGCGTAATCCTCCAGGGAATTTACAGCAATTGCATTTGTGCTCTTCTGAATTAAGTACTATTCCCTCTGTGATCATTCCTGTCAAATTGTTTGGCTTTGTTCCAAAATTAATTCTTAGTGAAACCAGAATTATCCCAGAAAATGAAGCCATGGAAATTTTGTTAGAGGAAACCCTTGTATCCAAACTTCTGGACCACAGGCATGGATGATAGTGTGATAAAGCAGAAATCACCCTGGCGGTTCATTCTGATGCATTAATATGGAAACTGATCCCTGAAAGCGACTCTCCACAAACTTTATTTCTTCCTTTGCAGCCATTTTGTGAAACAAATGTTGAAGAGGAGAGGGGAGCTGCACTCCCTGTCCTGAACTGCTCTGCTTTGCCAGCTGTGGGGCGGGGGGAGCCCAAGGTGATGCTTTCAGCTACTGTAAACGCCCCCGAGGCTGATACTCTTGTACCCTGGGGTAGGAGCAAGGGGAAAAATGGGAGGTACTTGGGGGTAGCTATGTGAAGGGCTTCAGACTCTCTTATGCAAGACAGAAGAGACCTAGATGCACAGTGCTCCTCTCTGCTTTTTTTTACCTTTTCTTTTTTTTTTTTTTTTTTTTGGTCTTTTTGAAGCAGGGTCTCCCTGTAGCCCCAGCTGTCGTGGAACTCACTATGTAGACCAGGCTGGCCTTGAACTCACAGAGATCCGCTTGCCTCTGCCTCCCAAGTGCTGGAATTAAAGGCATGTGCCACCATGCCTGGCTCCTCTCTGTTTTTTAATATTTAAGGAGGAAGGAAGGGGTTAATGGGTACTGTAAAGAATATGAATTGGAGCCTGAGACACAGCAGGCTAGTTTCCAATTTTCCTTAGTCTACTTTTTTTTTTTAATTTTAAAATTTTTATTGAATTTTTGTGATTTTTAAAAATTATTTATTTAATAACTACATGATTAGAAGAAGCATTTCCTTACAACAGCATTGACATATTCAATAACAGTTTCCAGAGCAAAGATGCATCTCTTTCAAAATAGGCTGTAAATTTTTAGGTTCATAGTTGAATGAATACAGTCATACAATATTGTACTCGGCATAAACCTTATAAGTCATAAAATTGAATGAGGTTTTAACCTTTAAAAATCTCCATTTCATTTTCAAATATACTGTTTCATACAGAAAAACTCATTTTAATGCAACTAAGACTTAAATGTTTGCACATGCATCTCTAATCTCTATGTATCTGATTATTACTAGTCACAGTCAGTGAGATCCTTGGCACCTGAGCATGGATATAAAGTCATTATGTAGATTTCAATGATAATGCTTTTCACTTCTACTAATTAACATGAAGCAGATTTTTATGCTTCTTCCACAAATGTAACTCATTTTTTATTGATTGATTTTTTGTATTTCATACAGAACCTCCCAAACAATCTTATTCATCTATACCCACATCCCAAATGGCACCCTCCCATAGCCTCCCCCAACCCCACTGGAGCCCATATACTCTGTCATCCCTGTTACTGTCCACTGTGTTACCAGTGACCCCAGACATTCCCCAGTGCTAGTCCATCTGCTGAGTCTAGTCAGTTTGTCTAGAGTTCCTTGTTTTAGGAAGATTAGCTTTGTCTACTTTTGTGAAGCCCATTATTTATTTATATATTTATTTTATTTTTCATTTTTAAGTTTTTTTTGTCAGTTTCATACAATATATTTCACCACATTTAGATCTCCTGCTATATCTGCTCTCCCTTTCTGCCCCCTCTTATACCTACAGATCAGATTTGATCAGATTTCTACCCCCAAATGCCCTTCAGTATTGGTTTCTCTGCTGGAACCTGGTCAGCTTACTAAGACTCTCTCTCTTGAGTAAGACTGGATCATCCCTTCCCAGCAGTCATTGGTTGCCAGTAGTTCCTCACAAAGGGTTGGGGTTTCTTACCCACATCTCTCCAAAATCTATGTTGGGATTTTTTTCTGGCTTGAGCTTACATGGAACTTATCCATGCTGTCAGCACTGGTATGAGTTCATATGAGTAAATAACCAGCTGTCTGGGATGCTGTTTCCTGTGGTCATCCACCTCCTCTGCCTCTTACCATCTTTCCACCCCCTGTTCCACAATGATCCGTGAGGCTTGGGATGCAGTAGATTTATACAGCTGTCCTATTCACAGATAAGGAGTCTGCATCCTCTCATTCTCTGCATGTTGAATAGTTGTGGTTCTCTCTGTTAATCACCATCTGCTGTATAAAAAAATCTCTGCTGAGAATTGAGAGCTGATTACTCTATGATGTAACAAGTTATTAGAAATTACTTTAATACTATATCTATTTAGCAGATAATTTGATTAGGCTTCTTCCTGTGGCCCATGGGTTGCCTAGCTTCAGGCTCCTAGGCCTGATATCATTGTCAGGTATATACTTCATCCTATGAAGTGGATCTTAAATTCATTTAGACAGTAATTGGTTGTTTTTGTAATATTCGTGCCACTATCACACCAGTAGGCATATCTTTCAGGGCAGTTGTTGTAGCTTGAAGGATTCACAGCTGGGCAAGGTTCATGCTAAATTTTCTTCCCACATAGCTGGCATAGCTCCTTCCAGCACTACGAAAGTGAGTCAGCAGAGATGAAGCTTTGAAGTCAGCACCAGCTTAATTTCTCCTTGTTTGTTCTATAGTTCATGTTTGTAGTACCTTCAGAAATAGAGTGTTACCATGCAGTTCTGATGGATAACTAGGGACAGGGACAGTGGCCAGTACTGTTTGAGCATCCATGGGATGTCTGGTCAATAGCTTCCAAAGAGGGATTCCATTTCTGGTACTGGGCTTCTACTTTGCTAACCTATGGTGTCTAGTATGTGCAGTGTGCCCCTGTTGCAAAGTAACTCCTTTTAATCTCTTTTTATAATCTATATGTATATACTTTAAGCAGCTTCACAGTGGTAGGTTTCCATATGGCTTTTTAAAAGACATTTAGTGTTAGTTACCCTCCCTGTTCTCCCGCCTCTGCTCTTCCCTCCCACACCCCATTTGGCCCTCCCTGTTCTATTATCCACCTTTTTTCCTTTACATCATCATATCCCTTCCCGAAGAGCCTCTTTTCCCCCACCCTGCCCATAGAAGTTTATTAGTTTTTGACATCTCTGGATTTTGAAATTTAAACATGCGTATCGAAGATTTTAAAGCTAGCATCCAGCTATGAGACAGAGCATGCAACTTTCATTTTGCTAGGTCTAGATTACCTCAGTCAAGATAATTATTTCAAATTCTGTATATTTACTTGTAAATTTCACAATTTCATTTTTATGTATATGCTCTGCACCTTCACTATCCAGTCATCAGTTTATGGACATCTAGCTTGCTTCCAATTTCTGGCTATTATGTAAAGGGCAACAATGAACATGAGTGAACAGATGTTTCTGTAGTAGGGTATAGAGTCTATTGGGTATATGTCCAAGAGTGGTATGGCTTGACCAAAGGGTAGGTCAATTTCTAGCTTCTTGATGAATTACCACACTGATTTCCATAGTGGCTGCACCAGCTTGCACTCCCACCAGCAATGGATAAGAATACTCCTTTCCCTACATCCTTGCCAGTATTTGTTGTTCTTTGGTTTTTGGCTTTTAGTCATTCTGAATAGGTTAAGATGAAATCTCAAAGGGATTTTAATTTGCATTTCCCTGATGCTTAAATATGTTGAACACTTCCTTAATTATTTCTCAGTCATTTGCATTTCATCCTTAGAAAACTTCTTGTTCATCTGGTTTTTAAGTAAGTTTTTTTTTTAATTTTTTAAATTATTTATTTAATAACCACATACTTAGTAGAAGCATTTCATTACATCAGCATTGACATATTCAATAATAATTTTCTGAGCTAGGCTGCATCTCTTACAAAATTGGCTGTACATTTTTAGGTTTACAATTGAATTATTACAGTTATACAGTATTGTACTAGATTTGCTTACTTGTGACCTCTAGTGTTTCCATTGTTTTCCTTTTTTTAAAAAAAATTGTATTTGTTATTTTTATTTTATGTTTATGAGCGTATTGCCTGCATGTAGGTAGGTGCACCCATGACATGTAATGCCTGCAGAGGTCAGAAGAGGCCATCAGATCCCCTGGAACTGGAGTTACAGAGGGTTGTTATCTGCCATGTGGGTGCTGGGAATTGAATCAGGGTCTTCTGCAAGAGCAGCCAGTGCTCTTAGCCGCTGAGCCATCTCTCCAGCCCTCCATTGGTTTTCTTGCAGTTGTATGTGTGTGTGTGTGTGTGTGTGTGTGTATTATTCATGAGAAGTAGAGGTCCCTCTTGCATAATGTTATGTTCTCTATGAACTCAAAATTATCTTGCTTTGCCTGTAGTACTGAAACTAATGTGGGCATCACAATCCTCAACAATTTAACTTTACCACAATCAGAAAGGAAAACAATCACGTAAATATAAAATAGCATTTCTCAAACTTAATGCATGTAAAGATTATCTGAGATTAGTTCAAAAAATTTTTATGCATTCTGATTCAGTAGAATGTTCCAGCCCTATATCTTGGTCACCCATTTATCCTATCCATTTGGACTTAGAACCATAAAAATATATGCATTATCTAGAAGAAACTGTAAATAATTCTTTCAAAATGAGGTTATTTTGGTAAAACTATGTCTTGGCCTTAAGGAAAATAACAACTAAACAGTAAGTGGTATAACTAATACGCTAATGTGGCAAAATACTGTGGAGGGAATTGAAAAGCAGAAGTTTGGAAACCTGCCAATCCCTCCCACTTCCCATTTTCAGTGGCATCCCTCTGGCACCCACAGGGCTCACATAGTCCGGGATATACACTTATTCATCCATGCTGAGGCCCTTCCCTCTTGTCTTCAACCTGGCCACCTTTAGAGCCTCAGTTCCATGAATCAATCCCAAAGTCTTCAACTTGGACTGGCTCTTCTCATTTGTGATGCCTTAGTGCCCCCCTGTGACTCATCATCATGGGGTTCAGCTCTGTTTATGGTCAGGAAAACCTGACCTGTTTAATGAGAGTCTGCTTGTGCATCATTATTGTTGACCCTTCCCCAAGACTTCTGTTTTGCTGTGAAGGTCAGTTGAAGTGCTGGTCCTCAGGGGCGGGAGGAGCCCCTGGCTCCTTTTACCAGTTCCATCTATGTGAAGATAAGTCGAAGTTTTTTAATATTTTATTTATTATTTTTATTTTATGTGTATGAGTGTATTGTCGGCATCTATATGAGTGCACCCGTGTCATGCAATGCTGCGGAGGTCAGAAGAGGGCTTCTGATTCCCCTGGAACTGGAATTAAGGATGGTTCGTAGCTGCCATGTGGGTGCTGAGAATCAAACCCTGGTCCTCTATAAGAGCAGTCAGTGCTCTTAACTACTGAGCCATCTCTCCAGCCCCCCATTCATCTTCTTATCCCAAAGTGTAGATGAGTTACTTCCTTTTTAATAGTTTTTCTATTTGTCTGTCCTAGATACCCTCTGTCAGCAGTATATCTGGCAAAGTTTTTTCATATTCTGCAGTTTGCCTCTTCACTCAAATGATAGCATCCTTTGCTGTACAGATGGTTTTTAGTTTAGGTCCCATTTGTCAGTTGCTGGATTTAATGCTTGTGTAATAGGTGTGGTATTCAGAAAGTCCTTTTCTGTGTCTACAAGTTCCAGTGCATTCCTTACTTTCTCCTCTATCTGATTCAGGTTATTGGTGCTTATGTGAGGTCTTTGGTCCATTTGGAGTTGAGTTTCATGCAGATGAGAGATAGAGATCCAGTCTCATTCTTCTCTATGCTGCTTTCCAGTCTGACCACACCATTTCTTGAAAATAGTATCCTCTTCAGTGTGTACTTGTGACTCCTATGTCAGAAATCAGGTGCCTGTAAATGCCTGGAATGAATTCTGGGTCCTAATTCTTTTGCACTGATCACTGTGCCTGTATTTATGCCTGTATCATGCTGTTATTAACAGAGCTCTTTAGTACAATTTGAGGTCAGGGCTAGTAATGCCTCCTGCAGTTCTTTTGTCATTTATGATTATTTTGATTTCTTTCTTCTCTTCTGAATGTTTGCTGCTGATTTGGGGGTCTAAATTTTATACCCTGCCACTTTGCTGAATATATTTATCAGATCAAGGAGTTTTCAGGTAGAGTCTTTAGTACAGTCTTTAATCGTTTGTGCAGAATCACATAATCTGAAACTAAGGATACTTTGACTTCTTCCTTTACAATTTGTTTCCCCTTTATCTCCTTCATTTGTCTTGTTGATCTAGCTAATATTTCAAGTACTATTTTGAATAGGAATAGAGAGAGTGGATATCCTTGTCTTGTTACTGATTAAGTGGGAATGCTTTCAGTTTTTCTACATATACTATGATGTAGGCTGTGGACTTGTATTTTGCTTTGATTATGGTGAGATATGTACAATATATCACTAAATTCTCCATGACTTTTATTATGAATTGATGTTGTATTTTGTCAAAAGTCTTTTCTGCATCTAATGAGATGATCATGTGATCTGTCCTTGAGTCTGTATATGTACTGGATTACATTTATCAATTTATATATGTTAAACCATCCCTGCATCCCTTGGATGAAGCCCAGTTGATTATGGTGGACAATCTTTTTTATATGCTTTTGTATTCAGTTTGCAAGTATTTTATCAAGGGTTTTTCTGTCCATGTTTATCAGAGCGATTGGTCTATAATTTTCTTTTTTGCTGTTGTTGGCTCTTTGCCTGGTTTTGATATGAAAATAATACTGGCTTGATAGATTGTTGTTAGTTCTTCTTCGAAAGTTAGATAGAATTTGGTGCTGTATGTGTCTGGTTCTGGCTTCTTTTTAGTTGGAAAATATTTAATTACTGCATCCAACTTGTTGGTATTTATGGGTCTTTTAAAATTACATATATCATTTTAACTTAACTTTTGTATGTCATACATCTCTATTTTAGATTTTCTATTTTAATGGAATATAGATTTTATAGTACATGCTTACCATCTTCTGAATTGCCTTTGAGTGTGTTGCAATGTTTTCTTTTTCATCTCTGAGTTTGTTAATTTCGGTCCCCTCTCTCTTCTTTTTGGTTAATTTGTCTAAATGTCAACCTTGTTAATCTTGTCAAAGAACTAACTGTTCATTTCATTGATTCCTTGTATTGTTTTCTTTGTTTCTAGTTCATTAATTTCAGTCTTGATTTTATTTATATCTTCTCATGTGACCTTTTTAGGTGTTGTTCGTTCTTGGTTTTCCATAGCTTTCAGGCACATCATTAATTTATGGGAGATGTTTCTAATCTTCTGGTGTAGGGATTTAATGTGATAAAATTTCCTCTTAGTACTACCTTCCTTGCATCCTATAGAGCTTGATATGTTGTGATTTCATTATCATTCAGTTCCAGGAACTTTTAAATTTCCAACTAGATTTCTCCTTTGATCCAAATTTCATTCTGTAGTATGTTATCTAGCTTCCATAAGTTTGAGTATTTTTTAAATATTTTTATTATTGTTGATATTTAGCTTTATTCCTTTCTGGTCAGATAGAATGCAGAATGATATTTCACTTTTCCATTATTGGTAGAGACTTACTTTGTGTCCTAAAATGTGGTCAGTTTGGGAGAAAGTTCCATGAGTTCCCGGGAAGAAATGTGTTCTTGGTACTTAGGTGGAATGTTTTAAAGATGTCTGTTAGGTCTATTTGATTTATGGTGTCAACTTAACTCAGGGTTTTAGTATTTAGTATTTTTCTGGTTGGCCTGTCTGTTTTTGGCAGTGGTGTATTGAAATTAATCACTATTACTGTGTTAGAGTCAATGCGAGATGTTAGGTCTAATAACATTTCTTTTATGAAACTGAGTACCCCGTGTGTGCTGAATACATGCTTAGTATAATAATAACTTCCTGGCATATTTTTACTTTAATGAATATGTGTGACTGTCTCTGCCTCTTCTGACCACTTTTAGCTTGAAGTCTATTTTTCAGATGTTAAAATAGCTACATCTCCTTGTTTCTTATTTCCATTTTCTTGAAATATATTTTTCCATCCTTTTACCTTTAGATGGGTATTGACCATTATTCTGAGGTATGTTTCTTGGGGGCAGAAAATCAATGGATCTTGTTTTTTAATCCAATTAGTTAGTCTGTGTCTTTTACTGTAGAGTTGAGACCACTGATATTGGGAGTTATAATTGACGATTGTTTATTTATTCCTGCTTTGTTAGTGTTGTCATACTGTTTTCTAAAGCTGCTTTTGGTTGACTATTCTGAGATAAATTATTTACTCTTTGTGTCTTCTTGAGAATGTTTAGTCCTCTCTTCAGACTGTAGCATTCAGAGTACTCCCCATAGAGTTGGTGTTACAAATATAAATTCCTTAAGTCTGTTTTTATAATGAAAAGTTTTTCTTTCTTCTTCAGTTATAGCTGATAGTCTTGCTAGGTGTAGTAAGAAAGCTGGGATCTGTAATCATTCATGTTTTTTTTATGATATTGATCCAAGCCCTTCTGGCTTTCATAGTTTCCATTGAAAAGTCAGCTGGAGAGATGGCTCAGTGGTTAAGAGTACTGACTGCTCTTGCAGAGGACCTGGGTTCAATTCCCAGCACCCACATGGTGGCTACAAACCGTCTTTAACTCCAGTTCCAGGGGAAATCAATTGAAACCCTCTTCTGACCTCCGCGGCATTGCACGACATGGGTGCACTCACATACATGCAGGCAATACACTCATACACATCAAATAATAATAAATCAAATATTTTTAAAAAAGAAAAGTCAGCTGTCATGCTGATGGACCTGCCTTTATATGTGAATCACTTTCTCTCTCACAGCTTTCAATACCTTCTCTTTTTCTGTATGTTTAGAGTTTTAACTATTATATGATGTGTGGAGTTTTTTGCTCTGGTCCAATCTGTTTCGAGTTCTGCATGCCCCTTGTACCATGAAAGTCTCTTTTCCATAGACTTTGGAATTGTTCTATGATTTTATTAAATATTTTTCTGGGACTTTGACCTGTTACTTCTTCTAGGCCTATGACTCATAGATTTGATTTTTTTTCACAATGTCCTGGAAGTCTTGCATATTCCTTTCCTGGCTTATTTTATTTTCTTGGATGAGAGATCCATTTCCTCAAGCTTTTCTTCAGGATCTAATATTCTCTGTTTCATTTCCTCCACTTACTTTTTGCTTCTTTCCTGTGTTCTGCTGGCGTTCCTATGTTTTTCATTCCAAGATTTATTTCAGTTTTGTTTTCTTCAGAGATTCTGTCTCTTCAGCACACTCTACCAGAGTGTGCCCCCACAACCAGCATGAGCGTCTCTCTCCTTTTTGAATTCCAATTTCATATTTTGAATTGTTTCATACAACTGTTGGTGTTTTCACAGCCTTCATTTAGTCTTTATTCATATTTTCTTTGAGTTCCTTAAACATATTTATCATTACTTTTTTGAAATTGTTGTCTTGTACATCTGCTAGGTTGCCATTCTCAGGAAACATTGTGATAAGGATGATAATGCCTGTAGTAGACATATTATCTTGGTTATTCTAATCATGTTGTTTATGCTTTTTAATGAGATCTAGGCATCTGGACTTGTATCATTGGTGTTGCCTCTTGGTAGGGGTTGGCGATCTCATCTTTTTTGAATAGTTATCTGTGTTTGCTGTTGCCCCAACTTGTCAGATTATGGTCCATCTGAGTAGAGCTTGGTATTCTGTTTGTGGGCTGCTTTATGTCTATGTGTAAATGGGGTATAAGAAGTGATCTCAGTTATGCTAAAGATAGGTACAACTTTTGAATTAATGTTCCAGGATTGACTTAGGGTTCTAGAACAGCAGGGTGGACTGAGTGTTTGGTAGATGAACAGGTTGACTGATAGGTTAGTTTGGGCGTGCTCATAGCTCTTAGGGAGTAAGGATTATGGTTACTAGAAGTGATCAGAGTGCAAGACAGGTCTGGAGCAGCTCTTAGTAGCATGCAACTGTCTGTCAGAATGGAGAGGGCAATATTGGAACCCAGGAAGAAAGTGGAAAGGTCTTGAAAAGCTCCTAGATCTGGGGTTCCATAAGAGTCTTTACAGCAGAGATGGCTGGGGCAAAGATGTATGGGAAATGAGCACACCAAGGTGGGGTTGGGAAACTCCCCAGCAGAGTCCAAGGGTCCCTGTAGGGCTGAGATCGTGGAGCACAAGCAGGTGTGTGAAATGAGACTTACAAAGTTGGGTCTGGGCAAGCTTCCAGATCTGGAGTTCCACATGGTCCCACAAAAGCAGAAATGGCTGATACACGGAGGTGTGGGAACACATAAAGGTGGTGCTGGGAAAGCCTCTAGGACAGTCCAAGGGTCCTGGTAGAGCTGAGATCAAGGAGTTCGGAAAGGTGGCGGAAGGGAAACTTAGGAAGGGTTGTAGGGGAAAGTTCCTGGAGCTCAAATTCCACAATGGTCCTAAAAAATCAGAAACCCTAAAGCCCATTTTAAATCACTTAATGTCTCTAAGACACAGGATTTTTGGGGGGACAACGAGAATGGCAATGCTTCACACTGGAACAGCCACATAATAGATATCAGCCAGTATAAAACGAATACAGGTCAGTTTGCTTGAACACCTGTGAACTCACATAGAGAAGGTGCACTGACAGTGCAAGTGATTCCTGCTGCCGAGCTCACATATTGTCCCTTCGTTTATCTCTCTCAGTCAGTTGAAGCCTATAGTCCCACTCATTGCTACCTAGATTTAAACAATGGGAGACAAGTGTAGGAGGCCAAAGTGCAGACGGAGGAAAAAGCTAGTTCTTTCCTTTATCCTTCTCCTTAGGTCCCTTTCAGAACTATCTCTGACTATGATGCTCTCCATCAGAACTCTAGCTTCTCAAGGCAGCCTCCTTCTGAACTCCAGTTTTTCTGGTTCCCTCTTCCTGCTGGGCGTTCCCCTCAGGTGACCGTGTTGCTGAGCACCAGTGTCACCACCTTTTCCCTTGATCTTTCCAACTTTCCCAGTGACAACAGCTTCTAATGGTTGCTAATATCTTGACTCCCTCACTGTTTCCTATCTGGTATTTCAGCTACCCCAAATTCCTTTTAAGTAACCCTGATTAAATGTTCTCTGTGCTGTTTGGATCTGATATAAATGTTGATCTTGAAAGGTTATTACAAGGAATAAATTTGTATAAGGCAGTGGATTTTCCACTGTCAGTTGCAATTCATTTATGAGTCACAAAATCAATATAATAGGCCCAAACCTGCATTTTAGAACACAAAAAAGTGTTGTCAAATAGAAAATATTCTGTGCATTGTGTGTGTTGAGGATCTTAACTGTGTTTAGTGAATATACTTTGACACATTTACAATTGACTGAGTGTGTATATATGGTGAGTACCAGTTCATGATGCAAAAGTGTATGACTTTCTAGCAACTGGTATTTAAAAATTAATTGAAAACCAGTGGTCTAGCATTTCCAGTGCATAATAAACACTTGATAAATCCTAGAAACAATTGCTGCTATCCAAAACAATGTCATATGAACACAAAGCAGTCAGACAGCCTAAAGAGCTTACCATTCCAACTTGCTTGAACTCATTAGAATAGTTCCACATATTAAGGCCAGGATGTATCCAAACGGCCAAATCATTGCTTTCTGTTTGTTTGATTATACCTAGACAGGCCCAGTCTTCGTTACCAGCCTTGGCTGAAAGAGGAGCCAGCCGTGTCCAAAGAACTGAAACAGTATTAAACAAATGTTTTATTTTCCTATGAGTCATCACAAATCTGCCCCTGCAACACCTTTCTGCAGCTGAATGCTTTAAGATGGGCAGGTTTCTCTCCAGACATGGGAATGGGCAGGAAGTGAAAGGATAATTAGCTCCCAATCAGGATGTTGGGGAAGACATCTTCTGGCCCTCCTATTTTTCCAAAAACATCAAAAGTCTTTAGGAGATAAGACAGCCTTCTAGTGTCTGTTGACAGAAAGGAAGAACTAAAAACTACAAATTCTTTTCTTCTGTCACAGCTACACCAATTGTTAAGTGGATGCTGGTAGCTATGTGCTAGTGATCACACAGAGCAAGACACTGGGTAAATGAATTCTCTGTCTTTTCTCTAATTTTTCAGACAGGAAAGCTCACTGTGTCCTTCCAAGTCCAGAGACATAACAAAGAGCCATGAGTTCTACTGATTCCTCTCCTTGGGGCTTTGCTCAGAACACATAGAAGTCTCCTTGGAGCTGATGGTAGCCCTTCCAGGGTCTCTCATGCTGGTTTGATAGAAGGTGGTCTCACACATATTGTTGCTAGTGTTCAGTATTGAAAGTGATAAATGCTTCTGTGATTAAAACTAATAGCATTATGAGTTGGAACAGAGGAAAAGCACAGAACCCCCTAATATACAAGACTTCCACTGCTCCTGACACTGTATAACATTTTACACATATAAATCTACTGAATCCACACAGCAACCCTGTGGGATAGGCAGATACAGTTATTATTGTAATTCCCTAGCTGAGCAGACGCAATAGAATAGAGAAAGTAAATAACTTGCTCAAATTCACACATCCAGTTTGTAGAAAAGCCAAAAATCAAACAAGGCCATGTGCCTATTATGCTGCTCTTCTGCCTCTGCTGGGTGGAAACTGGAAGGTCGGCCTTCTCATCTTATCCTTAAACAATTTAGCTGGTCTGTTGACAATCAGCCCCTCTTCACTATCCTCTTCTTTTATATAAAATAAGGGAATTAAAAAATTATTTAATAACCACAAGATTAGAAGAAGCATTTATTATAGCATTAGCATATTCAATAACAATTTCCAGAGCAAAGAAGAATCTCTTTCAAAATTGGCTGTAAATTTTTAGGTTCACAGTT
>NW_008348218.1:2663423-2663917 GCF_000622305.1 Nannospalax galili | reverse complement strand
CATTTTTAATGCTACTAACATTAGCATTAAATGTTTGCACATGTGTTCTCTAATCTCTATTATCTGATTATTACTACTCACAGTTGGTTACATTACTTTCTGAGATCCACCTGAGCATGGATATAAAATCATTGGGTAGATTTTGATGATAATGTGCTTCACATCTACTAATTAATGTGAAGCAAATTATTATACTTCTTCCTCAAATACAACTCATTGTTTTTCGTTTGTTGATTTTGTGTGTGTGTGTATTCCATACAGAACATCCCAAATGATCTTATTCATCTATATACCCACATCCCAAATGGCACCCTCCCATAGTCTCCCCGCCACCACCACTGGAGCCTATATATTCTGTATCTGTAATCCCTGTCACTGTCCACTGTGTTGTCGGTGCCCCCAGCCGTTCCCTAGTGCTTGTCCATCTGCTGAATCTAGTCAGCCTATCTAGAGATCCTTGTTTTAGGAAGATCAGCTCTTCCTCATCTAGCAGC
>NW_008348218.1:2654411-2662937 GCF_000622305.1 Nannospalax galili | reverse complement strand
CTAGGAGGGCAAGGAGCAAAAACTTCCCTTTATGTCCCTCTGACCAAATTAGTATAGGCCTCAAAGTATGGCTGTTAGATATCCAAGAATGTTAGTTCCACCAGTCTGGTACTTTTAATTACTGTGTGCTATTTAGATAAAGCTTGGGCAAAGACAAAACAATCTCAGATAAACCATGCTTAGACATGTATTATATTCCTTGAGCTACTTGTATGTATAATTTGTCAGTAGGTTCTTTGATTAATATGGTTCCCTCTGGTTTTCTTAACTGGCTAGGCATTTTTTTCTCTCAGTGTCTAACCCTTCCACCATGGGTTCCCCATTTTAAGTGCCCGTATTTTTCCCATTTCTCCCTTAATAATTCCCTTCTCCTATGGTCACACCTCTCTGAGCTCTTTCTTTTCTTTTATCCCCAAGGTTCCTTATATAACCCCCCCCTTAAAATAACCCTATCTTTATCCATAGCTCCCTATTAATACCTGTTCCCTATTGTCCTCCCTGGCTTCTTTTCATTATCCTAGTTCCTGTAGTTATGACTGGATATATACTCACTTATAAGGATTTGGTGCTAGGATCCACATGTGAGGGAGAACATATGTCTTTTATTTCTGAGTCTGTGTTACTTTACATCGTATAACAGTTTCTACTTCCATCCATTTACCTGCAAATTTCATGATTTCATCTTTCTTTACTGCTGAGTAAAACTCCATCATATAAATGAACCACATTTTCATTATCCACTCGTCAGTTGAGGGACACTTAGGTTACTTCCATCTCTTAGCTATTGTGAAAAGAGCAGCAACAAACATGGATGTACAAATATCCCTGCAATTGGATTTCTTTTTTGTATATGCCAAGGAAAGGTATTAGTGGGCCAAATGGCAGGTTCATTTGTAGTTTTTTAAGAGTTCTCCATACTGCTTTACATAGGGGTTGAACAAGTTTGCAATCCTACCAGCACTGATTGAGCGTTCCTCTTTCCCCACATCCTCTCCAACATTTGGTATCATTTGTTATCTTGATCTTAGCCAGTCTGACTGGGGTAGGATGACTCTTAAAGTGGTTTTAATTTGCATTTCCCTAATAATTAATGGTGTTGAACACCTTTTAAGATGCTTCTTGGCCATCTTTATTTCCTCTTTTGAGAACTCTCTGTTCAGATCTTTAGCCCATCTTTTAATTGTGTCACTTCCTTTCTTGATTCTTTGTTTTTTGAGTTCGTTATATATTCTGGATGTTAAACCTCTGTCAGATGTGTTGCTGGTGAAGATTTCTCTCCCATTTGGTGGGTTTTCTCTTCGCTTGCTTGGTTGCTTCTTTTGATGTACAGAAACTTTTTAGTTTAATGAGGTCCCATTTGTTGATTCTTGACCTTGTATCTTGAGCAATTGATGTCTGGTTTAGACATCTTGTAGGTTATTTTGAAAAATGGTTTAAAGTCCCTTTTAATGCCAATTTCATGTATTTTGAGCATTAGTATTTAAAGGGATAATATTAATTCATCTAATACAGTCTATTGACCTACAATGTTTCAAACAGACCAGTTACTACTCTGTTCTGAGACTGTCTCCTAATTTTCATCGTTTCATGTGAATTAAAGTTTTCTTTTGTCCTTCGGAGTCAGCCCAGGAAGATTTCTAAATCTCTGATTAATCCAATGAGATTTATATGTTATAGAAATGAACTGAGGAGATACTAGGGGAAGACAGAAGGGACTGGGGGGCATCTGAGCACTGGACCATGTTTTCAGTTAGGCAGAGTTTAAGGCAGAGGGTAGCTCCCTACTGGAAAGAGCTTTGCACTACCTAATGAGCTGATTAAATGTCCTGCAACTAAAAGTAAACGTTTACTCCATACCAGGTGGTGGGATTATTCAGAACTGTTAGGCCCCAGTAAGTGGTTACACTGACTGGCCTTTCTTCAGTTGTTATGATGTTCCTCATAAAGCCCTGTCAAAGAAAATCTTTTAACAACTGACTCAGGAAAACATAAACTCAGTATGTTAAGTAGAGATCTTATTTTAGATTTCCATTTATGTCAAATTTGTATTAAACTGATAGCAGAGCAGATTTAAAGCTGTTCAAGCTGGATAGTTTATCCAAGTTAATGTAATTTTTTCTCTACTTTTTGCTGTTTGTTTTTTCTCCTGAAGATGGAATCCTAGCTAAATAGTGTATACTTAGTGTGACTGGTGCAAATAGGATGCGTCTAAGACAGAGCTCTGTGACTATCTCCTATTGTTTTTGAGACTAGACTTGATTTGTAGTCCAGGCTGACCTTGAACGAGCACTTTCTGCCTCAATTTCCCATCTTTTGGAGTTTCAGACTTGTGTTACTATACCGTGCCTTGCTGTACATGTGTTTTAGTCCCTCCGCTTGACATGTTAGCCCAAGTTCAGTCCATGCTTCTTTGCATTTTCTGGATTTATTGCTATAGGCTTTAAAGGGGTATTTTTTTTTCAAATATGAACTTCTCAATTCATCTGCTTTCACTGGTTTAGAAACAAAGAAATATAAATATCTCAGAAGTATTGTCCATCACAATCAGAGTAGTGGGCCTATGGAGATGGCTTAGAGGGTATGAGGATTGCAATGCAAAGAAGAGGATTTGCATTCAAATCTGCAACACTCACATAAAAGCCTGACACAGCTAGCAAACTGACTGAAATAGCAAACTGCAGGTTAAGTGAGAGATCTGCACACAAGCGCACACCCCCTGCACATGCCTGCACATGACAAAATCAGAGCGGAGCTCTCCCTGCCAGTTATGCTTTTTTTCTGTTTTTAGTCTCGATTTCTGTGGCTATGCAGGAAATAATGCTACTTTCTGTTCATGACTAACCAGTTTTCATAGCTACCGACTACCTGGACTTAGTTTTGAAGATGGTATGAGAAATACAGGGTCACAGGTTTTCATTAAAACAAGAGTGAACTGCTATTTTTAAAAATATTTTATTTTTATTTTATGTGTAAGTGTATTGCCTGCATGTATGTGAGTGCACCCGTGTGGTGCAATGTCGTGGAGGTCAGAAGAGGGCTTCGGATTCCCCTGGAACTGGGGTTAAGGACGGTTCATAGCCACCAAGTGGGTTCTGGGAATCGAATCCGAGTCTTCTGCAAGAGCAGCCAGTGCTCTTAACTGCTGAGCCATCTCTCCAGCTCCACAAACTGCTATTTTTATGCATTCAAGTGACACACATGTAAGTGTGGAGTGTTCATTCCCAATAACCTTATCGTGTTTTTTTTTAATTTTTGAAATTGTTCTTTTGTTAAATGTTTTCCCAAAGTATGACTTCAGAGCACTCTCTTCCCTTACACCTCTTAAAAATAAGTGATAAGCCGGGCGTGCTGGCGCACACCTGTAGTCCCAGCACTCGGGAGGCAGAGGCGGGCAGATCTCTGTGAGTTCAAGGCCAGCCTGGTCTACATAGTGAGTTCCAGGACAGCTGGAGCTACAGGGAGACCCTGTCTCAAAAAGACCAAAAAAAAAAAATTAAGTGATAATCTAATAAATTTCGGTGACCCTGTGTCCTTTACCCTTTTTAAATGATTCTTAACAAAATAGAAATAGGTGTGGTCATCTTCTTGAGGTTTTACTATGTTCTAGGAAATATCACTATATTTCATATAGTTAGGTTTCTATTTGGGTGTTTCAAGAAGGACTGAACTGAATGCTTTAAACAAAATGGATTCTCTCTCATATAAAAGTCTAACTGGCAGGGAGAGGAATTAGGACAGCAATCAGTGAGCTGGGCCAAAGACTCAGCAACCTTCTGACATTGCCTCTGACACCCTTCATCATGTTCTGTTCTTTGTGTACAGAAATCAGCTCATCTCTGCTAGGAGATGAGCTTCCCCAGGAAAAGAAACAAAATGAACATCCCTACCCATGGATAAAATAGAAGTCAACTTACCTTTCTCTACTGCATTTTACCTCACTAAATCCTACAGTCTACCTCAGGAAGTATGTACATCTATTTATAATTTAATAATGAGAAAACTAAGATATAGAAAGGATGAAAAACGAATGTCACATAAATGAGTTAGGACTTGATACCAGATGACCTTCCCTAGTCAACTTTATTGTCAACTTAACACACCTGGGAATTGGGAACCTCAGTTGAAAAATTTCATGGATCCAATTGGATTGTGGACATGTCTGTGGGATGTTTCCTGGACTGATAATAGATGCAGGAGGGGTGGGCCTGGGCTGTTTAAGAAAGGTAGCTGAAAGTGAGCTGAGAAGCAAGCCAGTCAGCAGCCAGTGCTCCTCCGAGGTTTCTGCTTCAAGCTTCTGCCTTTTGTTCCTACCTTGGCTTCCCTTAAAGATGAACTGTAAACTGCAAATGAAATAAGCCCTGTCTTCCTGCCCAAGTTGCTTTTGGTCATGATATGTATCACAGTAATATAAAAACAAACTAGAACACTAGTACCATGGCCTAACTTAAGTAAGAACCCACTTGTGATGCTTTTTCAAATAAATGTCTAGTAATTTCCATCATCCCTGGACTCATTTTCTTCTAATTTTAAAGACAATACATTTTAAAGACCATTATGACAAATACTCTGTTCACTCAAATTGGGTCATTTAGGGGCTGAGGGAGGACACATATCTGAATATATGTCCTAATATCTCTTAAACACTGACTTGTGATTGAGGTCTAGCCAATGAAACAGATGTGAATGACACTGCCATCAGGTGGTAAGAAACAAATTGGTTTCTAAATGGTCCTATTGTTTTTTACTTCATCTAGTCCACTGATCATTACATGCTCAATCCAGTTGTCCTACTGCTTAAAAGATACATATGTTAACATTAGGAAAACTTTACTTTTTATTTATTAGTCATTGTTATTATTTTTATTTTTGATTGTTTGATACTGGATCTTGTCCTGTAGTCCAGGTTGGCTTAGAACTTGCTATATATTGCAGACTGGGCCTGAATTCATGATTCTCCTTCCTTAGCCTCCCAAATGTGGGTATGTGCATCACCATGGCTGACCTCAGGATATGTCTTAGATTTCCACATTTATATAAGAAAAATTCAACTTTATACTTCATGCCTTTGCACACACACACAGACACAGACACCAGCACACACAGACACACAGACACACAGACACACAGACACACACACACACAAGTCTCTCAGTAAAAGGAAATAATAGTTTGGAGTTAGTTGATCACCCTTGATAAAACAACAAAAATAACAACAACAAAACCAAAACAAAAAAAACCTGGGTTTATACACATTCAAGAGTGAGTTGCTGCTGTTAGGTATCAGATTCAGATTTAGCATCAGCAATTTTGGTATAAGAATAGTTCTTATCTATGATTTTTAGGATTTAATAAATTTTACAGAGTATGTGAAATTCCCTTTCATACCCATGATTTCCTTTTTCTCCAAAGATAGATTTTCATGTGGAGCACTCTAAGCTCCCTATCCATCACAGCTCTACAATCACCTGTTTTTCTCTCAGCATTAGAACTGAATAGCCATAACTAGCAATTTGGAATCTCTAGAAAGTAGATTTGGGTTTTTTTCCAATTATAGAGCTCTAACACAGCTCATTCCTCCAACAAGTCCATGGATTTGAAGTCACTTATGAGAGAAGAGGTTGACCCATTGTTAAGAGACAGAAAATAAATGTTGTTTATAACACTGCCTAACCAAGCAAGTAATGACCAAAATGTGTCCATCTCAAAACAGAACGAGTAATATCTTTAGAGATAGAAATATTATACGTGACACAATTATCCCTAGCAATGTGTCTTTGACTATTTCCTCTCATTCATCTAGGACATGATATAAGTTCTGCCTGAGGACCCAACTCGGGATACAACAGTCATGTTCTGTGCCCACTTACCCACTGAGGTTTCACTTATGGAACTAAAGATGCAGAGCTTCTCCAATCTCATATCACAGATGAAATGTAGTCATTGTAATCATGCTACTTATATACACCTTGGCACACCTTGTTGTTACAGAAAAATAAAGAAAGCATCTTAGCTTCTGCATAATTGTTTTTAATAGAAAGGATCTTAGGAAACAGCAAGCAAGAATGTATTTACAGTTGTTTCATGCAAGGGTCCTCGGTGTAATGTATAGAAATTAATCTTAATTTCATTTAATAATAATTTACCCTCCCCTCCACACACATATGCTCAAAATCTAAGGGATTGGTTACCTGCAGATGGACTTTGGGGAAGTGATTGGATCAAGAGGGCTCTGACCTAATGAATGGGTTAATCCCTTGATATATTCATAATGTGATGACTCATTGGAAGGTTGTGAAGAGTAGGATGCAGGACCAAGTGGTAGGAAGTAGGTCACTGGGAGCATGTTCTTATAAGAAGACTGTTTTATCATTGGTCCTTTGCTTTATCCCTTCTGTCTACTTCTGGCTTCCATAGGTCGAACAACGTGGTCCGCCTCATCCCCCATGGCCAAGATGCTTTGCCCAAGCACAAGAGGCCAAGCAACTGTGGACTGAAACCTCAGAAACGAGCCAAAATATACATCCCAGGTGTTTCTGTTAGGTTATTGCATCACAGTGACAAATAATCTGACCAATACAACCAGCAGCAGCACACTGACTGCTTGACGAGCATTGCACACTGAGAGCTGATTGCACCGTTGCTCAGTGCTGGTTTGGGAATACATACAAATGGACAAATTAATGGGAAGGTGTGTGTGTGTGTGTGTTGTTTTGTTTTAACCTTACCTTGGTAAGATCAATCACAGACCTTCAATTTACTGGTGTGTTCCAGTTAACCCTCTGCTATATTGAATGACACTGAATTCTCTATTTCATTTAACCTTTGTGGTGAAAAATCATTCTAGATATGATTTAGTCAGTTTTACTGCTTCATTAAGAAAAACATAGTGAGTTAAATTTAATTCTTAGTAGCTGAACTTTTTGGAGAATTGTTTTGTTTGTTTGACATATACCTGTAACCAAATTTATTTTTAGAATGTTACTAGGAGTGTTATTAATAATGTTACAAATGACTGAGAGGGAGGAAGTCAAAGAAAAGAAGTTTACGTACAATTTCTAGATCTCTACAGATCTGCTGTTGAACCCCATGACACTGGATTAGAGCTATTCCTGATTCAGAGCATTTTTCTTTTTACATTGATTGATGTACTTATTGTACTTATTGTGTGGATGTCAGAGGACAACATACGAGAAGATTCTCTGGTTCTACCATGTGGGTCCTGGGGTAAAACTCACATTTTCAGGTTTGCCAGCAAATCCTTGGCATATAATTTTGATATCATGTTTTTTAATGTGTTTTGTAGTATTACAAATATAAAGATCTGGCAAAATATTCATTCACTCTTGAAAAATTCATAAGTTAAAATCATGACAGTTTTACCCATTTTCACTTTATCAGACTATGTCATATTAATTTGCTTTTTCCTGACAAAAGCAGAGTGTCCAAAACAAAGTCTAATTAAATCAATAGTTTAGGGAGTAGAGGCTGGAAAGACGGTTCATTAGTAAAACGCATCCTGCCTAAGCGTGACAACTTGAGTTTCAATCCCAAGATTTCATATGAAGTTGGACATGACTCTACCCAGTATTAGCCACAGTGCTGGGGAGAGAGAGAGACAAGTGGATCCCAGGAGCTCTCTGACCAATCAATCCAGCTTAATAGGTGAGCTCTAGATTAAATGGGAGATCTGCCTTAAAAAGTGAGGTGGAGTGCATTTGAGGAAGACACCCACCAATCCCCTCTAGCTTCCAGACATAGACACAGACACTCATGCTCAACTGAACACACACACACACACACACACACACACACACACACACACACACACGAGTTTGGGTGACTGAGTCTAAATGGATGAATAACTATTTTTCTGCTGCTAAGGATAGATGCTTTGGCAGCGCATATGCTAGGAAAATGCTTTGTCACTGCGCTCTGTCTCCAACACCTGTTTTAGGAGCTCTACTTAATATGCTTTGAATTCAATATGTGGAAATAAATTCTCAAAATCTTACTCATTTTCACAAAAATAAGTGTAAGCAATTTTAAAACAGAAAAGCCCCCACACTAGATGCCCTCCCCCCACCCCATTTCTACCCAGGTGAAATTTCTCTGCTCCTCTCTCTATGCCTTTAGTTCTGCCGTACTGGTTCCACATCTATGGGGGAGGGTTTGGAGAGGGTAGAGATACCGTGCAAGCTGACAGATAAGATTGCTCCAAGAAGATGCTCTTGTCCCTCCAGGCTCTGTCTTCTCCATCTGAACACTCATGCAGGTGAAAATCATATTCATGTTGATTGGTAAAGTTGGAACTTCATTTTATAAACACACATATACACAGATGTTCATAGTTTTAAAGATGTACTCTGAGTTTTTAAGTGTACGTATGACTGCTGTGTATATTGAGGGATAATGGTTGTTCTGTTTGGTTAAGATCTTTACTGAGCCTTTTTTTTTTTTTTTTTTACTTTGGACTTTTCTTCACATGATGGAGATGCTGCTTTGGCTATTGGGGGCGCTGACTGCCCA
>NW_008348218.1:2647901-2654302 GCF_000622305.1 Nannospalax galili | reverse complement strand
AGATCTTTACTTAGCCTTTTTTTTTTTTTTTTGTACTTTGGACTATCATGCTAGAGATGGAGATGCTGCTTTGGATACTGGAGGTACTGAAGTCACCAGGCGAACACACCTCCCTCAACTCTGTGCCTGTGGGGTTCACAGAGGTTCCCAGCATAGGTGTCAACGCTGCCTGTGGGGTTCACAGAGATTCCCAGCATAGGTGTCAGCATTGACTATACCCTACACTGCAGGCATACCAAACTGTTTCTATACAACTTTTCCTACTATATTTTTTCTTAGAATTATTCTTACATTAACATTCACAAAATACATTCAAGCTTCTTTTAGAAAAATAGTCTCAAAGTTTTCAACTCCCTGTTTTAGGTCATTATTTGCTAGAAAAAAAATCCACTCAAACTACTACACCTAAAAAACACAGATTAACCCCAACAGAATGACAGTGAGCGACTTTACTAACCCACTGTTGCTAATAGATGGGTCATCCAGACAAAAACTAAACAGAGCAACCGTAGACTTAAATGAAATCATAAATCAAATATATCTAACAGACATCAACAGAACATTGCACCCAAACACTAACAAATACATTTTCTTCTCAGCAGCCCATGGAACTTTCTACAAAACTGATGGTATATTAGGATACAAAACCAGTCCCAACAAACAGGGAAACTGGATTGGCAGCCTACATTCTCTCCACAACAAAGGAAAAAAGCTGGACATCAGTAGCAACATAGAATATACAAACTCATGGAAACTAAATTACACACCATTAAGTGAAAATTATGTCAAGGGAGAAATAAAAAAGGAAATTAAAAAATTCCTAGAATTGAATGAAAATAAAAACAGAACACACCAAAATCCATGAGACATAATGATCACAGTCTTAAGAGGAAAGTTTGTAGTACTAAATGCCTACATGAGAGAATTAGAGACATTTCAGATTAATGACTTAATAATGTACCTGGAGGCCTTAGGATACCAAGAACAAACCTAAAAAGTGTAGATGGGAAGAGATAAACAAAATCAGGGCTAAACTAAGAGGAGTAGAAACAAAAATCAGCAACAGAAAGAACAATACAAAGAATCAATGAAATGAAGAATTGGTTCTTTGAAAAGATTAACGAGATTGGCAAACCTTTAGCCAAATTAACCAAAAGACTGAGAGAATTGAAACTAATAAAATCAGGGATGAAAGGGTAAACATTTCAGTAGGCACTGAGTAAATTCAGAGAGTCCCAAGAATACACTTTAAAAATCTAAACTGGAAAATCTAGAAGAAATGAATGAATTTCTAGATTTCTACCAAAGTTAAATCAAGATGAAATAAATACTTTAAATAGACACCTTACAACTAAAAAATAAAAGCAGTAATTAAAAATCTCCCAACTCAAAAAGCCCAGGGCCAGATAAATTCGGTGCAGAATTGAACCAGACCTTCAAAGAACTAGCACCAATACTCTTTAGATTATTCCAAAGGCTAAAAAGGAAGAACAGCTTTTAAATTCTTCCTCTGAAGTTTGTATTACTCCAATATCAGAACCAGACAAAGAGCGAACAAAACAGAAAATTATAGTACGTCTTTGGGGAAAAATTGACATGTCGCAGCAGTCTAATTTAGTATAAGCTAGGACACCTGGTAATACTGAACACTAAATCCTTGTATTTTATCCCTTCACTGATATTCGTCTTCTCAGAGCATTCTTTAGCCATGTACCAAGTGTGAACAAAGGCTAGTTAAATCCTCCAAATAGCATTTCAACATCGCTATACAATTAATTGATGGCTCTTGATGGGCAACCCAGGGTTCTCAATGCTGTCCTAGAAGATCCTCTCAGTCTGACACTGGGTTAAGTCTGTGTTTGTCCAGGTTTCCAATGACACCTCATGGGCTCTGTTCACCTTTCTCATGTCTTGAGTCGTTGTGTGTGTATAGTCAATTGTATCCTATTTTCAATTAACCATCATATTTTACTTACTTTTCTGATGCAACAAACAAAACTCTTCCTCTGTGTTTTCTGTGTTTCAATGGCAGCATTTACTACCAGAATAAAAGTAGTTAATATTTCCTGAGTGATAGAGCCAACAAGTGCTTTACTTATATTGCTTTATTGAGTTCAATTAATGAATGAGACAAATCTCTTAATTGCATTATATGTGAAATTGGGTATTGGTTTTTGGTCCTCCAAAATTCATAATCTACCTGTGGTGATATTAAAAGGTGGGGTCTTTTGAGGGAGTGATTAAGACAGGAGGGTTTTTCTTGCATGTGTGTATTGTCATTTTGTAAGAAGGCTGGAGGAAGCTAGCTTGAGCCATTTGCCCTTCCATCTTTTGCCATATATGCACAGAGTAAGAAGGTCCTCACTAGTCAGAGAATCTGCTGATATCTTTTAAAAAATATTTTATTTATTATGTTTATTTTATATGTATGAGTGTCATGCCTGCATGTACATAAGAACACCCATGTCATGCATTGCCTGTGGAGGTCAGAAGAGAGCATCGAATCCATGGAACTGGGGTTACAGATGGTTGTTAGTTGCCATGTGGGTTCTGGGACTCAAACCCAGGTTCTATGCAAGAGCAGCCAGTGCTCTAAATCGCTGAGCCATCTCTCCAGCCCCTGGTATCTTGATTATGGACTTCCTACCCTCAAAACTGTGAAAAATAAATTCATATTATTTATAAGTTACCCCGTCTGTGGTGGTGTATTATAGCAGGACACATACACAGACTAAGATAGACACTCTAAGTTTTCAGTCCTTACTGGGTAGGGTTGCTCATTGGACATAGTTCATTCTAAGCCCTCTTTACCATCATAGTTTTCTGGATTTTTTGTGTGCTTAGTTGGGTTGCTGAGTCATCTTTCCACAAAGCATTGCTGCTTGGATTCCCTTTAGGAATCACTTACATAATCTGTGGCTACATTATGCATATTCACAGAAGTTAATCAATCTAGCTTCTGTCCATAACTGGCATTACACTCCTACTCAAAATTCTGTTATGACAAATGAAGTCTAAACTCCTTATTTTGACATAAAACAGCCACTAATCTGAGCACTATAGCCTCTCCATTTCTGTCTATTTTATTTGCCTATGTGTTGATTCTGTTTAGTTGTTTCCTAGATAGATTGTCTACCACACCCACCCTGGGCATGCTACCATCCCAAGTCTGTGATGAGAGGGAACTCATCTCAATTAATATTGATTAATCTTTCCCATGTTCTCCTGAATTGTGATTGTATTATGATTTAGTTTCTACATTTTTTGAAAATCATTGTCTCAGTAAAAGGCCAGGTCTCTTAAATATTCTGTGATTTCTTGACTAAGGGGTTTTTCTCAGTTTGCTCTTTGGGCTCATCATTTTCTTGGGAAGATTCAAATTCCCCTTTTCTCCATGCTTCTGCTGTGCCCTAGGCATGCCTCAAGTATGGCTCTTCTTGAATCTTGACATGCTTACCTTTGCCTGACAATAAATAGCAAGGACCATGCCTTCATCGTTGTATATTTTTAGAACCAGAGCTGGTAGGTATTGAATAACTGTTTATCAAGCAGATGGAAAAGAGGTTAGGAAACAAACTCCAGGGGTATTGCAGCTTTTCTATGCCTTTGCTCCGAGCCATGTAAATAATAATGACTATTGATAACTTAGTACCTATGCATACCTTATTGCCATTGAAAGGGTATGAGAGATTAAACCTATGTTAATTTGTTCTTATACGGCAACAGCAATGTCTTGAGTCTAGGGACTAGAAATCAAACAGAATACAATTTCCAATTCCTCTTGCTAGGGGCAGAGAGGAGAGATCTGAGGAAGACAATTACAATGAAATAAAATTTGGTGACAGTTCAAAGTTAATGTCTCTTCACCTCCCAAAGAGCACCAAGGGAATGTTCATCATCGTGTCCGTTAGCCTTCATCTCACACAAACGACAGTTCCTTATACAGAGAGCTATTCCCTGGGGCTGCCCTCATAGGCAAGCTTGTTCTGTAGATAAGATTTGTCCTAGTTCCTCTGTTCAAGCGATGACATAAGCCTATCTAAAGCTCTTCATTAATGCAAACAAAGACCCAGTGGCACTGAATCTTGAAAATGAAGACTGGAGAAGGAGCCTGATTTTCCATTGTGCTGATGGTTGTTTCCAGTGAGATGTTTACCTCTTCAGTTTTCTCTCTGCCAAGCATAGATGAGTGTGTTTCCAACATCCCAGAGTCTTAACTGTGTACTGCCGGCTTCCACTGCTTTTCTTCAATTAATGAGCAGCTGCAGACATAGGAAGAAAACGCTCTAAGGAGAAGGTGGACAGCATCCCGTATTCCTAAATTTTCTACCAGCTAATGCCTATTAGATCACCAAGGAGATACAGTGCGGGTGGGGCATTTGGGGTAAATGAACAGTCTGTGATAATTTGGGTTCAGACCGAAATATAGATGTGGTTTCCTATCCCATCAAGACAATGACTACGTAAATTCTTTTTAAGATTCCTTTTCTTCCATATTTAAAATCCTAAAACATAGGACAAGTAAAAAACTTGTTTCTTAGACCTTTCTTCCTGGGTAAACACAGTGTGCATGGCCTGCTGGATTTCTTTGCCTCTTCGCTTTAAACAAGAAGCATGGTAAAACAAGGTTTGTGGAAGTTTTAGCCTAAACTGCTCTCTCTCTCTCTCTCGAATCCCGTTCCCCACTCATGGAGGCCTGCTCCTACCCTTGCCAAATGCCCAGCAACAAGAAATCTCCATCCACAGCAATCCACTCTCTCTCTCTCCCTCTCTCTCTGTCTCCCTCTCTCCCTCTCCCTCTCCCTCTCTCTCTCTCTCTCTCTCTCTCTCTCTCTCTCTCTCTCTCATTATTATGGTTAGAGTAACAGGGTTACTGGATCTTTTAAAGGACTTTCCAATAAAGAATGACTACAAAATTCTTGCATGATACCAGGAGCCTAAGGGAGAAAGAATATGCTCATAGGAAGCTTTCCAAAAAAAAAGAGAAGAAAGAGCTATACTTTGTTCTTGTCTGCCTTCTCTATAGATTGTGGCTCCACAATCCATTAACTCCTCCTTTTTGATGGAGAGGGGATATGAGTGTACATACATGCCTCTGCATATATGCACATGCATGTGCACATATGTATATGCAAGCACAAACTCATGTACATTTCCAAATTCATAAATAGGATGAGATCTTGAACTTTCATGGGGCAATCTTTCAGCAAAGTCTTTTTTGCATGGGATGAAGTCTTCTGTAATTACAAATAATCCCGTTTGTGCAGAAATAAATAGATACAACAAAGAGACTGATCAGGATGAAAGCCAGGGGCCAGTCCCTCTTTTTCTTGCTCAATAGCTGTATCTAGAACTAACCATATCATCACTCAAATGGTGAGATAGGATTTAGCAATCTCTCCTTCTTTCTTCCCTCCTACAGTAATTTTTATTGGTTCATTGAATAAAATGAACATATTTTATAGCAATGCAGTAAAGATTATGATACGACAAGGTTATTCTTTTCTCCAGTTCCCTGACCTGCTCTTTGTCCAATTATCACTGGGTGCCTTCTTCAAGTCCAGCAGCTAAACTAAGGCATTTTTTTCCACTTGGTGGAGCTGTGCACATATATGCTTGGGAGAAAATAGACAAACATCTCTCCAGAATCTCTTTCTTTAGTTCAGAGCTGAAAGATCTTTCTGGTATATCATTTTGGTTTTACACAGGGTTGCCCCTCCATCCACTGCTGTAATTTTTGATTAATGGGCAATGTGCATTCTTATATACTGAGCACACACATGACAGAAAGTTAAGAGGAGACATTTACAATAAGTCCAGGTTGCATTGTCATCCAGCTGAGAGATTCTGTGTCAAATTCCTTTGTTTTCTAGTGTCATGGTACCTGACTGGATGGAGTTGGGGAGTAATCCCTGGTCTTCTTAGCTCTTTAGTTTGGCTGAAAGTTAATAATGCAAATCTCAGTGTGGGAGCCTTGGGGGACTAAAACAATGGGCAGCTTTGAATGTTTGCTTGACTTCCTCCCATTTTTCCAGAGTTTGAGCTGCCCTGTCCAGTCTTTCACTTTCTCATCATGTCATTTCCCGTGCTGTAATCAAAATGGCTTTTCTCAATGCAAATCAGAACCTATCGATCCCTTGTTTAAAATCCTGTCACTCTTCTCCTGTCTGTACGATAATGATTGCAACTCCTTAAGTGGTTTATGAAGTGTTTCACAGCATGTGCCTCAACTTCAGCCACCGTCGTCACTCTTCTGATACGTTAACAGTGTGAAATATTCTCTCCTACATTCAGCTCTTGGCCATGTGGTTCTTTCTGAGAGAGAGAGAGAGAGAGAGAGAGAGAGAGAGAGAGAGAGAGCGATCTACACACTACACAAAATTATATATGAGCACCATATA
>NW_008348218.1:2585017-2647819 GCF_000622305.1 Nannospalax galili | reverse complement strand
AGAGAGAGAGAGAGAGAGAGAGAGAGAGAGAGAGAGAGAGAGCTTTCCTCTTTGAACTAATTCTTATCTGCCCTCCAGATTTCAATGAGTCATTTTCAGTCATCGAGTATCTCTACAGACACAGACAATATGTCATCTGATTAATTTTTCTCCACAGAAGCACAGTTATCCTTTGGGTAACTCAGTACTGTAACTCTGGAGGCTGGCATCTATGTATTGTAAAGAGAACTCCAGGAAAATGTGTTGCATGACCAGTTGGATGGTGCATTTTCCAGGGGCTGCCATAGCAAAGCCCCACAATCTGGCTCCCTTTAAACAACGCCATTCTAGAGCCCAGAAGCCTGATATGGCATCAGCCTGGCCACGCTCCCTCTGGAACTCTGGGTAGCATCCTGCCTTTTTGGTCCCTGGCACCTGGCAGTGACCATCAGTCCTCAGCATCCCATGGCTTTCAGCCACCATTGCTCTCAGCTTACTCTGTTCTCATGTGCTGTTCATCCCATGTGTCTGTTTTTATATCCATTTTCTTCTTTGTGTAAGGACACCAGTAACTGAGTTGGTGGCTACAGTCATCTTAGCCTTATTATGTCTATGAAGACCCAGTTTCCAGATAACGTTATACTAGGAAAAACTGGATGTTAGTCCAATACAGTTTTTTTTTTTTTTTTTTTTTTTTTTGTGAGGGAAGATGGGTACAATTCAGCCTACATAGATGGATAACACAAGTTTTTGGTATTGATGGCCATGGAATCCAGGGCCTCATGCATACTAGGAGAATGCTCAAACTCAGCTGAACCCTAGCCTTAAGCAAGTTATTAACTAGTAGAAATTATGAACTGTATATAATGCATATATATACAAAGGTGGCTATGTCCACATGCAAACACATCATCTATTATTTTATATTGCGCAAACCCCAAAGGCTAATTATTCCAAGTATAAAATGCTGTTTGGTTCATCTAAAGCACTTTAAAGACATCTGCATGATTCAGATGTAAATTTTTTGGATGACAAGGAATTCCTTCTTTGTTGACTGTCAAAATACCTAATTATGATATTCCATCATTACATAAACTCTGTGCTTCGAGCATTTAAACTTTAAGAAGTCTGAGGCTAGTAGTGATTTTAATTATCTTTGAAAGACAGCTTTTATCATCATCATTTATTCAGATGGAATCCTCTGTTTAGATGTGCCATTCTTTATCAGTTTTCTTTACTTCAGGTCTGTCAACTGCCCTTTAGGAACCTGTTGCTCTAAATTGTTCATGTATAGACTTCTTTCCCCCACTGCCCCTCTAAGCCTCAGATTATGAAAAGCAAAGCTAAATTTTGAAGAAGCACATTATCTGCTAAATTATGCCCTAATTGGTAGCATTCAGCAGTGCTGAAACCAAGTAGAAAAACACAAAAACCTCTGGAAAGTTTTTTCTCGTGAAAGCTGGATAAATGGAATTGAGATAGAAATTTCTTTTGGCTTTAATTAAAAACTTTGAACGTAAACTATTAAGCAAATTGCTTCTGTTCTCTAATGTTCATTGTAATTAGTGCTAATATTGAAGTCAGCATTTGGCTCCAGGTATTGCCTCCAAAATTCACATTTGCTCTCTTTGAAACTCAGTAAATCAGTCCCTGCCCGAAGCCAGGAGTTAATCATTTCTGAGAACCACATGTGCAGCAATCTATAGCATAAACCACCTTAATGGAAGTAGATATTTGGGAGGAATGCAAATCCCTGTTTCAGAGAGACAGTGAGTTTAGTAAGTGACCAGAGCACTTTCCTCAAACTCAGTTCTTTTCATTCATTTACATGGAGTTACAGATCAATCCAACCGTGGCAGCCTTATCCTTTCCCTAAATAAGGAGGAATATGAGAGCCAGAGGGATAAGGGACCTGCTCTAGTTGATGAGTCTAGACCTGACGGGGAAGCCGCACCAAGGAATCTGCACAGTGTGGCAGTCTAACCAGATCTGCGTAAGGCCAAAAACCAGTTGACATGCCAAGGTGGATGGGAAAGCTGTCACGGGGTTCCATGTCAAGAGGAAGAGCTCTAGGTAATCAATGGTTAGTTGAGGGAAAGTCTGCTTTCTCCAGAGACTAGCTCCCTGAGAAGTTATTTTATCCCAAGTAGGCAGCTGTAAACACAGGTACATATGAACACCAGTAAATGGACTCAGAGAGAGAGAGAGAGAGAGAGAGAGAGAGAGAGAGAGAGATTGATTTGTAAATGTATGTATGTAGACACAACAATAATTTGGGGGGAAGTCACAGGAGGAATTTGGGGGATGGGAAGGATGCCAATAATGCAAAGACGAGTCACATGTCTGAAATTCTAAGAAATAAAAACTTTAAAATTGTGACTGGTTATACGTTTAGTGTCGGGAATGGAAGAGACATTGACAGAGGGAAAGAATGGTTGAAGGAGGATGAGCCACAGGACACTGCACTACCTCAAGATGGTTTGTAGATTCACGTTCGTGTTTCCGAAGTCGAAATTGGAGTTCTCCAACGTTTATTGTCCAGGCTGTACCTTTGCGTGGGAATGTATCTCCGTAGTCGTAAAAAACTGAGCTGCTACAACTGTATATAATTAAAAGGTTAATTAGAAAACCTGTTAATTGCGTTGTACACAAGATGCTAACAGTATCTTAATTTCTACACACCTTTATTATAAAAAAAAAAATCTGCCTTGATGTAGCTGTTGGGAACTGTGAGACGACTTGCTGGGCACGGTTCCCACTTGCAGAATATTGAATAATAAAACATGCTTATGAAAATGCAGTTCTATTAGCATTTTCAAAAAAATAAAAGAATCCTTAAACAACTGGAAACTGAGGCTAAATGGAAGGTTGATTTTTATCTATTCTTGTTCTCTTTGAGCAAAAGCGCGCGTTCTCCTAGTTTACCTTCATAATACGAAGGGAAGCAAACTGCAGATTTTACCTCCATTTTGAATGAAGTATTCCTAAAATCTAATACCCAGTACCACTCGGGACTAACGCAAACAAAGGTGCTTCAGCAAAGACCCTCCAGTTCTGCAAAACTTCTCTGTCTCACCACATTTATATCCACTTTGGTGGCTCTGCAACGTTATCTAATTATAATTCCGTTTCCTCTAAGGAAAAGTCCATGAAAATTGAACAGCACTTAGAATTCCCAAGAGAAAGACATGGGAGAAAATAAAAGTTTCTATTCCTACTAAAGACTCTGTCCTTATTACTACTGTCATCTTATTCCTTTGGGTATTGGAAGATAGACTGTAAATGATGAAACACCCAGTGATTCCTTGTGCTGGGAACGGTGTGCACTGCAACGGTTTCTGTCTTTGTGCATTGTTTAGAGTGTCATTTACCACAGTCAGGGACTGTGAACTCTAAACTTAGTTCAGGAGCTGTCAGTTAAAAAGCTGCCTGGATTTTTTTATCCTGTGATGAAACTACCAAACACGAAAAATATAATAAGGGTTACTGAAAGGAAGTAAAAAGTAGGAGTTGCTGAGTATGATAACGCATACTTGTAATCCCAGCACCCTAGAAGTTGGGGCAGGAAGTTCTTAAGTTCAAGGCCAGTGAGACTATATATCAAGATCCTGCCTCAGAACAAAACAAAGGAAAACAGGAAATGAAGTTATTGGTACATGTGTGATTTTTGAGGGGTAGAGTAGGAATAACCAGTTGCTTATTTAATAATAAGTAAAAATAAAAATAAATCACCTTTGAACTAATTACTTGGATATTTTTGGTGATTGGGCTGCAGTCATTATTTTGACCCACTAAGTCAAGGACTAAGCCTTTATTTTTCAGAAGAAATAAGAAAGGAAGGATGTAAAGGCCTATTATGTGAGTCTCTTCCTCTTGTTCTACTGCAACCATAGGTAGAACTAGGCTTTAGGCTCCCAACTGATGGGGAAGAGTAAGTTTCAGGTGAAGTGCCTGGGTTTCCAGTACGAATCAGCTCCTTGCACATGCAACCTTTGGACACAAGGTGTGGTTTGCCTGCTTCCTGAGGCTGAGCTCATTCTCTATACCATACTGCTTAAAAGGAACACAGATAGACATGAAATTCATATTGTTTCATCAAAGTATCTCTGAAAGTGCCAAGAAATGGAGGGAAGAATATTCCCTGGTTCTGGCAAGAGTCAGACAAAACAGAAACTGACAGATTTACTCAGGTTCTTTACTTAAATGATGCTGTAATTTTAAAATAATCATAAATATTTAGGTTTGCTTTGTGTTTCCTATTCTCTAAGTCTCGTCCCAGTTCTCTGACTAGTGAGTGTTTGGAAGAGGATCTTTATAATAAGTTATGGTTGTTTGTGTGTGAATGGATGGAAGGACATGTCAGAGATAATGCAGTGTTGACTGCTCTGCTATTAGCACAATAGGCTGTCTTGATGGAGTGGAATATTCAAATCTACGCATCAGTGCTCTTCCAAATAGAGAATTTGTTTCTTGTTTTCACTTCAAACTATCTTTTATTTTAATTAACAGGAATGCAGTTTAGTCATCCATCTTTATAGCAAAAGGAGTTTTACAGGCTCATAACACTGTCAGGTTCCAGGGTATATAAATGAGAACTAGAAAGGTAGTTTCAGAGAGGTGGATCTTCTTCGTTCCTCCTCCATAGTCTCCTTTCTTCCCTCCCTCCTTTCCCCTTCCTCTCCTTAACCATGAAAAGATTCTGAGCTAGGAACTTTCACTGATGACGTGTGGTTTCACTAGCTGGATTCCATCTCAGAACATCTGTCAAATTTAGATCTGACGTTTCATTTCAACATCAATTCTCCAGGATTGTCTGGAATGTGAGCCCCCCTTTTTTTGCGCTACAGTGGTAAAAGATGGGATTTGTACAAGCATCTGTGTGCAGGACTGCTTTTACAAGCAGCTGTTCAAGGGGTCGGGGGTGGGTGTGTAATGAGCGTAGGTGGGAAAGACCCTGAATTTAGTATTTTCCAAATTTGGTGTTGTAGGTACTCGCATGGCCAAATTCAAAGTTATTTTCTTTTTCATTACACATCATTAGGACTATTTACGATATTAACAGGAAGGAGACAATAAAGGAACCCTATGTTGCTCAACTGACACTCGCCAGTGAGATGAGGATTCAAGGAGCAGTTGTTTAGATACTAGAGTGTGGCTTTTTTGAAAGAACTATTTAATTTTTTTCCTCAAAGATGGTAATAGACACTCATGATGTAATACTGGAGATAAGATTACTTTATTGTGCATCTCATTACTAATGTTTTATAGAAAACTAGATTTATAAAAAGACGCAGGGATGTTATATGTTTTCTATTATCTCCTGTTGGTTTGAAAATGAGATATTTGTTTTGTTAATATGTTTTTGGATTAAGACAGAAAGCTGTTGAAAGTCCCCCCAACCAAGGCAATACAACAGTAGACTAGAAATTCTCAATTTATACAGTGATAATTCTTTTATATAATGCCACAATTTAATTGTAATTATGAAAATCCTTAATTGGACAGAAAATACATGAGAATCATCCTACATATTTATGTAAGATTCTTTTATTTTTGGCAGAAATATGTTGAAATTATCTCACTGCAAATTTATTTTTTATTTATGAGTGTGCATGAAACTTCTTGTGTATAAAATTGTATTTACTAATTTTTTTGGTCTTTTTGAGACAGGGTCTCCCTGTAGCCCCAACTGGCCTAGAACTCACTATGTAGACCAGGCTAGCCTTGAACTCAGAGATCTGCCTTCCTCTGCCTCCCGAGTGTTGAGATTAAAGGCATGTGCCACCATGCCAGGCATATTTAGCAATTTTTAAAAATTTTTAAATGAGAAAAAATTAAATATAAATAACTCACCTAAGAGATAGGAAAAAAGATTTATGAGTGTGGTATTTTATGTGGTACAGTATGTAACATGTACTAATGATCAAATCAGAGTAATCTGTTTGTTTGGTTGTTTGATTAGTTCATTGGTTGGTTTGTTATGATGAGTCTGGTGTAGCCCAGGCTGTACTTAGACTCATTCTGTAGCTGGGATTGGCCTTGGACATCTTATCCTTCTGCCTCTAACTCCCCAGTGCTGTGACTATGGGCATGTGCCACCATACCTGGCATCATCTTGTGGTCATGATGTTCATCTCTCTGATGGCTAATGATATTGAATATTCGCTTATATATTTGCTTCCCATTTTCATTGTTTTGAGAAATGTCTATTCAGATCATTTGTTCATTTTTAACTGAATATTTTTGGGGGGTGTTTGGTGTTTCTGAGTTTGTAATGTATTCTGAACATTAACCCTTTATCAGATTAGTTCACAAATATTTTCTACCATTCTTCAGATTGTATCTTCACTTTGCTGATGGTTACCTTGGTTTTGGGCAAGTTTTAAAATATGCTGTAATCCCATTTGTCTGCTTTTGCTCCCTGTGCTTTTGAGATCTTATTCAAAAAAATCAGGGCAGCGAAATGACAAGTAAAGACATTTGCCACCAGCCCTGAGGTGCTGAGTTTGAATTTAGGGCTCACATAGTGGAAGAAGAGAACAGATTCCTGCAAGTTTGGCTCTGATTTTTGTATGTATACCATGGCATGTCCACACACACACACACACACACACACACACACACAAATACATAAATAAACATATGCAATTTTAAACAATTGTTGCCTATACTCATGGCTTAAAGTATTTTCTCTATGTTTCTTCAAGAAGCTTCATAGTTTCAGGTCTTACATTTGGGTGTTTGAACAAATCTGAGTTGATTTTTGTACAAGGCACAGCCCAAGAACCCCAACTTGACTCCTATTTTTATATAGAATAGTTCATGTTTCTATATATGGCTGCCCAGTGACACTTTCTTAGAGCTATTCATTGACTGCACAAAAATGACTAAAACACGAGCTTCAATATTTTAGGAGTACAAGGATTCAGGAGAGTATGTAAGTTTTTTTGAAAAATACACATTAGCTAATTAGTATAGATTCAAAATTTAGCAATAAAGTGAAAATATTTTATACTCTGTGAAGGAGCTGACACCTGACATGGTCAGTCCCTTCTCTAGCTCATATCTTATTAATTATGACATCTGCGAAAGAGTTCCTTTTCTCTCTGTTCACTGATGAAATTTTAGTCTTTATATGGTGAGTACACATAAAAGACACTAAAATTTTCTAACTTGATAAGACAGCAAAGTCCGATCTATACTTTATTTGTATAGCATTTACTAATTTTAAATGTAATTGCTTTTTGACTAGGAAACGTACGAATTATGTTTACATGAAAGTGACTTAAAAATCTCAGTGTAGGTAAAAAATAAGTCTCAGTACCTCATCTTTGAAATAACGACTTCTAATTGCCTGAATACCTTTTATGAACATAAATCAATCAAAATATGTCAAAATATAATGTAAAGAACTCTATTATTAAAGTGTAAAGAAAGCTTATAGAAGAGAGGTTGGTAGAAACAGCAGGACCAGATGGGGTTGGAGCTTTCTAGCCAAGCTAAAGAGTTTATATTCAATACCCTAAGTGCAGTAGAACATATTGAAAAGGATTATTCTGGGGAGTGATTTGATTTGATTTGAAAGACCACATAACTGCTATGTGAAAATTGGTTACATATGACAAGGATAGAGACCATTCAGGAAACTAGCAGAATGTGAATTTGGGGTTTGAAAGTGATGGTGACGAGAGAACTGCTGACGGACCCACGAAGGAGATTCTGAACGTGTTTGGAAAGAGAGACAGGGTTTGCTGGTAAGTGGCTTATGGGAGCTGGAACAAAGGAAATAATGCAGAATTAAAGATGGACTCTAAGGTTATTAACTTAAACACTGAGTAGATTGAGTTGGCATTTACCAAGATGGATAACATGGAAAGGACAGTAGACTTGGTAAATAAATTCTGTTGTGTGGTGACGTTTGCTTTGGAGATGTGGAATACATCAGGGAAAATGTCAGGGGGCAGTTTGTTACACAACCGTTTAGTTCATCACAGGTAGGGACAGAATGCTGAAAGTTTCTGAGCCTACAATATGGCATTCGGACCTAAAGCCAAGCGTTTGCATGACAAAAGTACTTACATATAAGAAAGAGAGGGAAACCCAGGACAGGGCCCATGTGCCCTCTAATATTTACAGGTAATAAACATGAAAAACGAAGCCACTGGAGAGGTACACACAGAGGAAATCCAAAGAGCGCAGCACAGGCCATATAGAGAGGCAGACTAGAATGTTCAAAAGAGGTTGGAATAGTCTTTAGGGGTGCCAAGTAACAGTGCAAAGCAGGATGGTGTAGGGAGACCATTCTCCACAAGGCGTTTACATTCTGCTCGTCTTATGAGCAGAAGTTTTTATCGTTCGGTGTTGCATAGTGCATTGAGAGCTATCCCCAGAGAAAGGGACAGGTGTGTTTGCTGTTCGGTTCAGTAAGGATAATGTCTTCCTCTGGAGCAAAGATAAGATAGGTTTAACAGCATTAGAAAATATTCAGGTTCCTAGGTTTATAGTTTCCATTCCATAACACTAACCATTGACATGTGGTTTCAGTTTCAGTTACTTGGGGCATAGTGGGACTTGGGACAAATGCTGGTGCTCTGATTATGACTTTTCTATACCCTACTAGCATCCATGTAACAGTGGCAGGTTAATTTTGTAAGTAGGAGGAGCTAAAATCTACAACTTCACTGTCCGTCCCAGGTTGCAGTTGTCCACTTAAGATCTGTTGTTGTGGTGACCAGTTTGTCCACTATGGCATTCTGTGGCTCTGCTGCAGGCATGGTGCACTAGAAAGACTTCCCGGGCATTTAACGGGAGTGGATTACCGCATGGCCTTATAACTTCTTTCAGTTATCCATAACCCTCACTGACAGAGCACACCATTCCAAGAAGACTGGCCTTTGCATACTTGTGGGAAAAGTGTTGATGAGTATGCCATCATATTTAGGTATTTCTAAGAAGCACTAAAATAGCAAAGACTTAATCACTTTTCACAACCAAGTTTTATTTTATAATGCTTAGTGTAATTCACATTAAAGAATTAGGCCTTATATTACATCTTCATATTAATAACACTCGACTAAAGCAGAGACCAGGAAGAACATTTAATTAATAATAATAATTAATCATAAATATTTTCAGGGACTATGAAATGATGATTATGTACCTAGAAGCATGCATTATATTTCTGATTTATTGTGGTGAGAATCAAGAAATACCTTCTTAAAAACTTAAATCACAATTTCTATGAAACTGAAGGAAGTTCCCTTCCCAGCTGGTTGCCTGGTGATATGATGATTTTATAACATAAGGATATTATCATTAAAGAGGAGTTCAGTAAATGCTGAAAACAAGGTAGTGGAGATGCTACTGTACTTGTGCATGCTCACTGTGCACATACATAATGTACTGTGGGATTCAGAGGTTCGACAATCAGCCTGACCCACAGACATGCATCGTCCAAAGGGAGACGCATGTGCAGTTCCAGTCTCTGACCCTCAGTTTATTTGCACTTTCCATTATCGTCACTGATGTGCACGGGCTTTCTCATCTCTCCAGTTCTGGTTGGTTTGTCTCCATTTGGGCACCAGAAAATTGGTTTTGCTTCCTTCTGTATACCACTGCAGGCCAGTATTTATTCAGATCCTGTCTGAATCCCCTCACTTTTTGTATGTAGTTCCTTGGCCAAAAGTATCATATTATGATTGAAGCTTTCCTACGTTTTCCAGGTACCTAAAGTTTATCTTTGTCTACGAGGAATCCATCAATACTGGAGGTTCTAAGGGTAGGTGGTAGAGGATTTTAATATGTAAGAATGTCCTGTGTACTTGCTGAAAAAAGGAGGTCCAGACAGTGCCTGTAAGTGCTTTTTCTCCCCCTTCTCCCAGTTCTTGCTTCTTTCTTCTACATATTCAGTAACTCTGCCTGACTTGGCAAAGCCCCCGCAGCTCTGTGTCCTCAGGACTGACAATGGCGCATGAATTTAAACTTCAGGGCAATGTACCAGTGAAATAAACAATGTATAATTATTGCATCGAGGACAGAATGTGTCTCTGCTCTCCATGGGAGTTCTCATTTAAGGCCAAAGCCCAAAAAAGACAAACATCTGAAGCTCAGCATGGGGTCTCCAAGCAGGGGAATACCAGTGTGAGCAGAATAAGAGCAACTTGTATGGTTTCATGTCAAAGCAGGCTACCAGGCAGAAGATGGCTTCCTCAACGTCTGCAGCCTGAAATGGCAATACGGGACCACTGAGGCCTGGAATTCTACCAGTCCTGGCCACAAACAAACTCTGAAGTCAGGTTTGATGGGAGACACAGCAGTTTTTAATGCAAGAGAAGTGGACAAAACCATTCCCCTATTTTTTTCTTCCTTAAATTTTGGCCAGACAATGTTTCAAAAGTATGAATGAATAATGGTGTTTTTAGCATGGCATACAGGAATCTTCAATAGTAATTTTGACCTTAAGCAAACATTGTCCCTACTTCTCCCTGCTCCCATTCTCCACTTTACCTGGTAGCTAGGCAAATTCAAAGAATCCAGTTTCTGGACTTTGCCTTTCTCATAATTTTATGTCTTGGTATGAAATGTTCTTTTTGCCTATTTCTACTTCATGAAATTTCATTCATCATTCAAGGTCAAGTGCAGTTGTCTCTTTGTGGAAGTTCCTACTGACCCTTCCCTTCCTACCTTACAGCATTTTGGCTGTCAGAAAGAATACACCTGGGGTGACCTGTCGGATAGCCTGGCTGGTAACATTAGAAAAAAAATTATCATCTAGTAATTGTTTCTCCTGATACAGTCATAAAACAGTGATGTAAAGGGACCTGGGTTTTAATAAACAAATCACAAAGTATCATAAAACAAAACGGGACATTATAAGCCTTTCAGTCTGAAAAAGTAACAAGTGCTGAACATGAAGAAGTTGATGCTTATTTACAGAAGTATTTACTCATGTGTCTGGAGCATAGAGATTAGTTAAAGCGGGCATGCTAATACGTATTTCAGTGTAACACCCCAAGCTCCTCCATCTTGTGTACATTTAACTGGTCAATCATTGGGTCATAGGACCACCCCTAGGAAGGTGGGTTGTGCTAAATAGCTGGGTGGAATACCTAGTGCATTAATGAGAATAGTGGCTCTTCCCTGCTTGTAAGCCTGCTTTGTTGGGGGAGGGGAGGGCACAGAACTTCCAAGCTACAGCCATGTAGTCTGTGAGTTGCCCGCTTCCCTGAAGAATTCAGGGAAACGTAATTTCCCTTTTCCTTCTTTACGCCTTTCTTTCTCAACATGCTTTCTCTAAGGCTTTGTGCTGCTCCTAGCATCTCGTATTTCTTCGCTTTGGCTAAAGCTTCCTTCTTCCAGCCATGTAGCTGCCAGTCAGCCCCATGTCTGACCTCCCTGTAGGCTCTAACCCTGCATGGCCTCATGTCTCTCTTTCTTCCTTCCCATCATTCACCTCTTCAAAGCAGCTGCCAAGATTACCAGCTCGCCTGCCCTGAGGATTTCTTTTTCTTTAAAATTCTAATAAAATTGTAAAAGCTTAATTTGCCTGATTTGGAACTTTTTGAATCTGGGTAGTCTTTCCCAGTGGTCCTGAACTCTGTAACATCAGCAGTTTATGAAGTCTAACATTTGTATTCTTGACTTTAAAAAGGTAAAATTCATACATAGCAGGTTCCGAATACATGCTTATGCTATGGAGTGTGTGCATGGTAAGCTCTTGACAACAAGAATCAGACCATAGTTTGGGGAATACTAAGATTCTTCTGAGTGTCCTGTCTGTGGTGACCACTTGAGGTATTCTCCTGTATGGGGCTATACTGTGTCAAGACTTCTAGAATTCAGTAACAAAGTTTTGGTTTGCATTTGCATAGAATAATGAGACTTCTGGCCCTGCTTGCTCACTGCCCAATGTTTAGAAGTGCCCTAGGGGCCATAGGCCATGGCTATTAGGAAATAGGCCTTAGCTCTAGGAAAGAATTTCTTGAATACTGCAATTCCAGAATTGGTATCAACATGCCTAAGAGTCAAGGCAATCCCTTGTGGAGATGGATTTGTCAACCGTACTTAGTAATTTATTTAGCATCTGTGATATTGCAGGCAGTGCTGTATCATTTGTTTCCTTATCTGCAGAAACTCCATTGACATTCAAAATGTAGGGTAACATGACCATCTCTATCTGTTTTAGATCACCAGTTTGATAACATAAATCCTGTCTTTCCTTCAGAGTTATCCTTCCTACCACCGCGTTTTTTTCTTTGCTGCTCATGCCTTTCTGAACTCTGGACACATACTCTCTTCATTTCCAGCTAAACAAGAACTTCAAGATAAAACTTGGCGACCACAGTCTTCACTTCCATTGACTTCCTTGGACCAAATAGTTCTAATTCTTTATCCTTTTTAATGAATCTGATTAGAATTGGTTCCCTGATCTATGCCTTCTTTCTTGAGTTTCGGCACGTGTGCAAGTTCTCTCTCCCCTTTATCGCCCTCCTGCCTCTCGCCTCCCCTCCCCTCCCCTCCCCTCCCCTCCTCTCCACTCCCCACCTCTCTCTCCTCCTTTCCTCTATCATTATTTGGCTTACTGTAATTGCATGCTGGAAGAGAATGCAGAAGATGATGCAGGATAGAAGGAATATGATGTATTCTAGGGACAAGCTCAAATGAGTCCCTTCTTTTATCGGAATATTTCCATTTTTTTCTTTGAAAAATCAATGTATTTAACAGGCATGCAGGGCCTAGAGCTTGAAAGTGACCTTCAAGGGAAGGTGCAAAGTTTTTCTGCCTACACTTATCAAAGGAATGGACCTAGAAACATTCCTAGACTCTGCCAGGCTTAGGGCAGGATGGGGCCTTCCATGTACCATCTTATAAAACCCTTGAGATGCATTTCTTTCAAAACTGAGGGTTCTGTGAGTTGGAATATCCACCCTGTTTTCCTCAGGCCTGGACTAGAATAAAAGAAAATTGTCTCTGTAAAAGTATAACTTGTAAAAACATGACACATTTTCCATGCTGAGAATTGGAACAACATACTAAGAAGGGGCACAGAGGGAGCAACCTGGGGCCCAGCCACCTTCCCTCAGGAAAGGACCCATTTAACTGTTTCACAAACGAATCTATGTATCTCCTGGCCTTTGTCTGTTGGATTTCCATAAATTGTAACACTGCCACAGGCAAGGTACAGAGAAATCAGCAATTTTTCCTCTCTCTAGTCTAACCAAACTGTAAATAAATCCATTTTCCTTTACAGATTTCCATTTCCTAATTTCTTTTGGAATGTGGGGAAACAAAGGTTGAAGCTTATGGAGCTGCGTGCCTGATGGCAGGAACAGAGGGTCACGGATATGTAGTTGGGGATTGACTGGGAGATAAGTCTTTTTTTGAAAAGAAGGAAGTGAAGGTCATTCCCAGGACACACCCAGGAATGTGACAAGAAGAGTAATAAGTTGTCAAAGGAAGATAAAGCAATGATATAAGTATGCAGGTGGGACTGCAGACTCAGCCTCGACCAGCCACTTAGCTCTTTGACACTATTAATATCCATTCTAGAAATGTTAATATTACTTAATCCTTTTCATTAAGACTTCTGAGGGTTGCCTACCGTACACTGGGTCCAGGTTTGTTCTCTTGCTTTTGTCTCTAAAATAACATATTTTTTGGTCAAAGAAACATTTTGCAAAAATCTTCTGTAATCAGCCTGTGTCTATAGATGTAATATCTGAAGATGAGAAGTTTGCTTAAAGCCAGGCATGGTGGCACCTGTCAATGACCTCAGTACTTCAGCAGTTCAAAGCTCGCCTCATCTACATAACGAGTTTGAGACCATCCAGGGTTATATACCTTCTTTTACAGGGGGTGGTGGATGGAGAGATGGCTCAGCACCCACCACTTGCCACCCTTGCAGAGGACCTGGGTTCAGTCCAACAGAACAGCTAACACCATCTGTACCTCCACTTCTAGAGGATCTGATTCTTCTGGCCTCCTCAGACATTGTGTGCATGTGATGCACTTACAGACAGGCAAATAAAATGTGCATATACATAAAAAATTTAAAGACTTAAAAATAACATTTGGGGTAGGAAGGACAGCTCAGTGGTTAAGAGTACTCACTGCTTTGGCAGAGGACCCTAGTTCAGTTCCCAGATTCCATGAGAGTAATCTCATAACAGCCCATAACTCCAGCTCCAGGAGCTCTGACAACTGCTTATAGCAACAATTTGTATTTGCATCTTCTAGCTAGATACCAATATAAATATTTTATTTATGCTGTGGAAATTCATGTCAAAATCTTGACCAGCAGTCGGTGTGCTGCACAATGAATAATGAAAATTTTATAGCTCCTTGGGGCTGGAGAGATGGCTCAGCAGTTAAGAACACTGGTTGTTCTTGCAGAAGACCTGGGTTCGAATCCCAGCACCCACATGGCAGCTAACAACTGTCCGTAACTCCAGTTCCAGAGGATCCAGTGGCCTCTTCTGTCCTCCATGGACATTGCACGACATGGGAGCCCTTACCTACATGCAGACAATACACTCATACACATAAAATAAAAATAATAAATAAAATATCTTTAAAAACTTTATAGCTCCAGCTAATACAGCTCATGGCTTTCCCAGTTTGAAATAAAGGATGACCACTTGGTTTCCATGCTTAGTTTACCCAGTGATGAACTCTGGTCCAGTGCTTGTAGTCTCCAGCTCCACACGATGCCTTTGCACTCTGTTGCCATTCCTGAAGTGACTTTCTTTCTCCGTTAGTTTCCTGGGCAGGGGATCAAACCAGTGATTAGGTTTCTGTTTGCACTGTAGGAGAATGAAATGCAATGCCAAGAGACTTACTGTTTTCCCTGCTTTAAAGCCCCAGGAGGCTCATTCTGCCTGACCACAGGTGATTTTTTTTTTTTAACTCATACGGAGTAGAAGTCTGGTGGCCCTGTCTTTGCAGATCATCACAGTACGTTGACTATTCTGACTGACCATTGCATGAGGTCAAGGATGGTAATGTGAATGTGCACGTACTGTCTCACTTCTTCATTGTCATCATGGGCACGGGGTAGTTTTCTCTCCTTGTAGATGTAAGATTGATATCACTATATGTTAATTCTAAAACTTACCAGGCTGTATCATCTCCCAAGAACACGATAGTGCATTGCTCTGAAAAATCAATATTTGGCAGATCATTTCTCCTCTCATGTGTCTTCAACCTTCAAAGGTCACAAATAAGTCTGATCTACAGTCAGCAAGTTTTTGAACATGTGCTTTGTAGGGAGAAATTTTTTCCCTGGCTGAAGAATGCTAGCTACTTGTCCAGGTAACATCTACTTACCACACTGGAAGGACTCAAAGGCTTAAAAATGATTAAAAACTACTTAGCTCCCCTTTTCCTATAGTCTGTGTTAGAGCACAGAACAAAATAGAACACAAGTTAATCATTAGATTAGTGGCATGAGAGTTTGTTCTCTGACAAAGACAAGGATATTTTTAAATACTACGAGCACATATACAAATACAGAATTATGTCGAGCATGCATTTTCTAAAATACAGAGTCCACTAAAAGAGATGCATTTTAGAATATGATTCAGATTCCAATGGTATAAGTATGTTTACTTAAAGCTTAAAATAATCAGCTATCCATATGCATTAAGAAGTGTCTTAGTATAGCAAACAGGAAGTAAACTAAAGTCATGTTACTTCATCATGTAACTAAAGCTCAGAGGCAGAGCTACCGTCCTATCATGAATGATGCTGCAGATTTCAAATGTCAGGCATAGTCAGAGCCCACCTGCCCTTCAGTCTCCAAAAATGGAAACCAGGTGGTCCATGTCTAGAACACAAGCTGCTGTTGCTTTTGTGGGGAGGGGATATTTCTTCTCCTTCAAAAGGAGTTGCACATGTATGTTTCTGGATTTTTGTACCGATTATAAAACATAGAACATATGACAAAAAAAATCAATGAGGATTAAAGCCTGTTGCTAGTAGGGCTGCTGTGTCTGCATAGCTTGTCCTTACAACTAGTGTGACACAAGTACACAAGAATGCCTGTTCTTCACGAGGTAATGAGCTCCAGGGAGGCAGATAGCATTTGACCTGGCTCTGCTATGCCTCAGTATTTCCACTGAACACATCAAATTCTCAATATGTCCATTGAATTGAAATTCATTACAGGACTGAGTTCTACACCAAATCCTGGACAAGCATATTTCTCAGGAATCTGCTCTGGTGTCAACTCAAGAGCACAGTGATGAAAAATGAGCAGCATTTATGACAGTTACTGAGTGTGGTCACTGCCTCAAGGCTGCCACACAGATATTCCATTCTGTGGAACAGCTGCCTTCTCTTCTTTCAAAAGTCATCGGGTCACAAACACTGATTGTAAGTGCACGCTTACACAGCCGTACCTACCTGCACAAGCAGAGCATACTGTCAGAAATCCTGCTAATTTAGAGTCTGGAGAATCAGTGGTCATTCTCATTCATTGAGAATGGCGGGACATACGATTTCTCATCTAGCATGCTAGGCTCCCTTGGTCTGCCTGCCAGTTGTGTGCCTTTCTGCTTACTGTTGATTTACCCTTTGCACAGGGCTATAGTCTGCTCTGTAAGGATCCAAAGTAGGAAAAAACAGCTGAATTGATGAGCCTGGTTGGAGCCTGATAGGGAAGAAGACAACCATGGCAGGCCAATTGGTAACGGAGACAGGTGGCTCTTAACACAAAAGTGCATCTGAAAACTCCGAGAGAGGCAAAGACAAAGGGAACAGGATCTGATGGCAGATTCTTTAGTCAGAAAGCAAAGGATGGTTGCTGTGCATAACAATGCAGGGATAAAGAAGGAAGAAGGGGAAGTCAAGGGAGATGAGGAGGTGGAGGAGAGAGGGCTGTAAGATAAGAAGGGAAGAAAGCTTTTTCAGTCATGAAGGTCACCGTGCGTCATTAGTCCTGAGAAGTCTGCATGTGAAGAACAGCCATATGTTGTATATTTACAGGGAGCCGAGAACACATGCAAGTCTGCACACGGGTGCACATCTGTATGTATTTGTGTGTAGGAGTCTTTCATGCCTGAATGCAGCACCAGGATACTCTCATTTCATCTTCAAGAACCTACCCAGAGCTCTGTCTGATTCTCAGCAGCTCGTGGCCTGTCTGGCCTGGCAGGTCATCCTCCTGTCTCCAGGCAGGGAAAGCATGTGGCAGTTTCCTGAGCTGACTTTGAAGGCTAGTGCCTTCCTAGAATACTGCTGTTTATTTGTTTTTAAATTTGGGTCTGGGTTTTCCTTTAGCTAACAATGCCAAGCTTGCATGAATCCTTCCATATGCCCACTTAAGACAGTTTGATGAGCACGGCTGAAAATAAGGTGATAATTACATCAAATTTTTGGATCTCTACTGTGTCCTGTGTTGATTCTTTCCTTGATTCAGTTCTAATTTCTACGTTTATTGCTGAGTTTTGATGCGCACGTATAGTGTGTTTATTTTTAAGCAATTTGATTTGAGCAAAATGGAGTGCTTCTGCTCTCCTTGGGCTTTCTTATCCCATCTTCCATTTCCCCTTCTGTTGGCGCATGTGTGGTAGCAGCACAAGGCTCCCAAACCCGATTATTTCACTGGGGTTTCACTGCCTTTATGAGATATCTTCATCTTCTCAGGGAGACCTGGCATAGCCAACTGGGTAAAGAAGTCTAAAGGGTTAGAAATAAACAAAGACAGCCAAGTTCTCACACATACACACATACACACATGCACATTCAAACACACACAATAAATTAATTAATAAAAAAATAAATTAATAAAATAAATGAAAAAAGAATTAGTTCCAGACATGAGGCTGCTACTACTGGGAATGTGTCTATAGAGAATGTGCATTTCCCTACTAGCCCACTGCCTGGACCAGCTCTGAAGTTAAACAAAGGTAGAGTTTGTTGCAGGTTCTCATCAGGCCAGCTGTGAAGACCCTGACCTGATCAGGTCCCCTGCCAATTAAGGGGGGCAAGAGGCATGGAGTCAACACATAGACCCCAGGAGTCAGGTAGAAGCAAGCACTAGGTGAGGTGCTGCAGGCTCGTTTAATGCAGGAAGGGGCAGGCCTTATATTTCCCTTTTCTCTGCCCCTAAGAACCTTTAGTCAGCGTATCATTTTCTGATTGGGCCGCACCACAAAGTCTGTCAGCAGTCACTGGGCTCGCGAGCAGGGTACGGAGGCATGGGCTCCTTAAGGCAGGCTATTTGCGGACCAAGAAGTGAAGTGAATTCTCACTGAATCCCAAGGCTCTGGGTTTGCGCCATCTTTGGAGGCCTCCAGCTACATTTCCATCCTTTTTCTTTAAAAATGACTGTCCAGTGAGAGCCTGTAGGCAGCTCCGCCTCGGGATGACCCCAGGATCATGGACTGTGCCTGTCTTAGGTTGTCCTATTCGGGCATGAACCTTACCCATCATTAGAGCATGGGCGTACACATCCATGTCCTGGCTTAGGTTGATTCAGCCCAACAGGATGTTGCCCGTCATTGACTACCAGCCCTCCAAGGGGTATCATCCCGGGGGATCAGTTGAGGTGGGGAATTATTTGTAGGAGGCCTCGTACATTTGTGCAAGCCAAGTCTGTCAGGCTGCATAGGGTGGATTGAAATCATCTTTGTGTATTGCTCTGAAGGCCTGATACACTGAGTGATTGAATTTTTTCTGATGGCGGGAAAGAAGAACAAGGCATTTAAGAAGTAGAAAGAGAAGAATAATTATGCCTGTCAGGAGTAGGTAAGTGATGATCCAAGACGGCCAAACAGTGCTTTTAGATTAGAGGCACTACTGGCATAATCTTGGATAGTCAGGTTGAACAGCCCAATGCATGAGGATGCTTTGTTGGTAGTGAAGCATAGAGAGGTATTTAGGGGCCAGGAGCCATTGAGTGATTCCGAGGAAGTAACTGGGTCCATGGTGAGGAGGCCAAGCATAGAATTAGTTGAATAGAGGGTGGGGTAGGCTGGGGAATGAAGTGATAAGGACAAAAGTATAGGTGGGGAGGGGACCAAGGCCCAGAGGTCATGGGCCATGGCAGGGGCAGGGAAGAGCTAACCAATTATCCAGATAGCGGCAAGGTCTCTGGGTCCTGGGGTCCTGTTGGTTGGTTGCTGGTCTCACATCTCTCGCTGGAACCCATACTGGCTTTGTTTCTGTCTGAGGAAACACACAAGCATAGTTTTGCCCTCTTGTTAACAAGGGGGCAGGCAGTTGCCATTGGCATGTTACAGGGTCTTTCCATCTCACTAGTGGCAGGGGTGTAAGCCTAGGTATGGTAGCCCAGTGATTATAGGCCGGGCTCAACCCATTTTCATTGGACAGGAAATTAATGTTGAATAGAGCTTCAATTAGAGCCAGGTGTGGGTCCCTTTTAGACTCAGGGGTAGCAAATTTTTGTAATGTTTCTTTGAGGGTCCTATTGGCCCACACTACAATGGCCTGTCCCTGTGGATTATAAGGGATGCCGAGGGAGTGGCTAATTTTCCATGTTGACAGGAATCATTGGAACTGTAGAGAGGTGTAAGCTGGCCCATTATCAGTTTTTAGGGCCCATGGCACTCCCATTACCAACATTGCTGATTTGACCGCCTTAATGGCGTGGGAGGCCTTTTCACTGGTTTGAGCGATGGTGAAAAGAAAGGAGGTGTAGGTGTCAACAATGACATGGACATACTTAAGATTACCAAAGGAGTTATAATCGGTGACATCCATTTGCCAGAGGGCACTGGGTAGGAGACCACACGGGTTAACTCCATATCGATTGAGGGGGCCTAAGGGAGCAAGGGGTGCACATGTAATGCAAGACCTGCTCAGATGTTTGCATTGAGAGATGGGTAGGTCGCATAGAAGGCAGTGCAGACTGCGAGGAGAAAGGTGAAATTGTTGGTGTAAGGCTTTGGCTTGTTCTAGTAGAGGAATCTCTACAGACATAATAAGTTTATCTACTTTGTCATTTCCCTTTGCCAAGATCCCAGGGAGCTTGGTGTGTGATCTTATGCGGGAGGTGTTCCAGGGCCATTGTCTATTATCTTAGATAATCTGGAGAGCTCTTGTGGTTCTAGTGATGGGATCCTTATGGTCTTTTACCTGAGCAAAGGGAAGACATCTGAGGGCCTGAACCGCATACTGGCTGTTGGAGAATATATTGAGCAGCTCAATCTGGCAGACTTGGAAGATTTTTAACAAGGCCAGGAGCTCCCCCAACTGGACAGAGCCGGGATTGGCTTGTACATAACAGGTGTCATCCTTTCCCGTGCGCCGAAAGACAACACCATAATGGGATTTATTGGCATCCAAGAAGGCTAGCGTGGCTAAAGTTAGGGGGGTTTTGCAGGGGGAAGCATGTGGCTGAGTGATTTCCAAACAGGCAAGGCTGGCCAGTCACTTATTCGTGGGGAGCGGTTATCCAACTCCCCTGTGAACCCGGACATCATTAGTTAGAAAGCCAGAGAGTCTGCCCATAATGTTTTGGAATGCTTAAGAGGAAAGGGCAGTATAATTTTGTCATGTTCCTTTCTGAATATACACCTGGCTGTTTGTCAGGCCTTAACTGCTAACTTGAAGGCAATATCATACTTAGAGCTAAGCCTACTTAGGTCCGAGGTAGCCAGGAGGATCCACACCAGGGGGTCTCACTGCCATAGCACCCCCAAGACACCATTTTTAGTCCAGAGTGGTGAATTATGGCCTTCCAGCAGGGAGAACAAGGCCCGGAATTCCATGTCAGGGACTGGTATAAATTGTTTGAGCCAGTTTATAGTCCCACAGAGTTCTTGGAGATCAGTCAAGGTATATACAGTTTTTTGCAAGATGGAAGGGTTAAGCAGTTTAATTACTGTATCTATATGGTAGCCAAGGAATGTGAAAGGTTGGATGTATTGTCTCATGCAATGTGGAGACCTAGACATTCTAAATCAGCAAGCAGGCTGGGTATTGTAGCCTGTAAAGTATTGTGAGATTTGTGTGTTAGTAGTATGTCGTCCATATAGTGGATGACAATTAGGTCCTTGGGGATGTTGGTTAAGGCCTTATTAACATATAATTGACAGATTGTGGGGATATTTTTCACACCCTATGGTAGTGCCTTCCATTGGTATCTCTTGGCTGTTCTTTGAAAGTTGGGCTCCCATACTGTGAAGGCCAAGTGAGGTCTATCTTGTTCTGCTAAGGGGATTTGGAAGAAGAAATCTTGGATATCAAGTACTATGATATGAGGGGATGGGGGGCTGGCTGTAGGGCGTGGTAAGCCCACTTGTAGTGAGCCCATTTTTTTCCATCGGGGTATTGACTGCTCTAAGATCTTGGAGAAGTCTGTATTTCCCTGATTTCTTTTTAATAACAAATATCGGGGTATTATGTTTACTGAGAGAGGGCTCAATGTGGCCAAGCCTCAACTGTTTAGCTACCAGATTTTTGAGGATAGATAATTTAGGTTCTATTATAGGCTGCTGGTCCACCCAAAGATGTGGCCAAGCCTCAATTGTTCAGCTACTAAATTTTTGAGGGCAGATAATTTAGGTTCTATTATAGGCCACTGGTCCACCCAAATGGCATCATTAGAGAGCCAGGTGATAGGGATCGGCTCAGGGGCCAAGATTGGAGTCAATCCAGGGTGAGCAGTGGCCGTTAGGATTGGGGGTGTTGGGCAAGGTGTCCTTTCCCTGATAGTCCTAAGTTATCATGGAGCATGATATCATCATAAAAGGTGTGGTCATCCATGGTAAGGACCATGCCCATGTCCTCTATGAAGTCTTGACCCCATAAGTTATGGGGAATGTCTGCTACTATGGGGGTAACTGTGCCCTGGTTTCCATCCAAGTCCTTCCAATATACTGGACATGTGACCAGCTTGGTATCTTGTTTGCCGCCAACTCCTTTTATTGGTGGGCCTGATTGGTATTTCCAATGAGGGAATTTAAGGGATTCAGTTCCTGATATAATGGTGACATCAGCCCCTGTGTCTACTAGGTCCTTTATGGCAGTTCCATCTGGGAAGAGGGTCATTAGTTGGGAGTGGTTGAGGATTGGGAGAGTCCATAATATCTGTCTCATTTCCCCTCTTGTGGGTAGGGCTGAGGAGCACCCCAGGTGGAGTTTAAAGGAGCTGAGTCTGGTTGAGGCTGTGACCTACAGTCTTTAGCCCAATGGAACCCTCTTTTGCACTTGGGGCAGCAAGTCTTGGGGCGGGCTGTACCTCTTGGGCAGTGGCTATGAAAGTGACCAAGCCCCCCACAGTTCCAGCAGCCTTCCTGTGCACCAAAGTGGATGGGTTTTCTTTGTGACAAAAGAGTCTCCCTCAGTAGGGCCTGTCCTGGGGTCTAAGTCTCTAGTAGCGAGTACCCATTTGTGAATGTTATCATTGCCAACAGGCATGATAGCATTACAGGTATGGGTGTTTAGTCCCTCCCAAGTTAACTGTTTGATAAGCACCTCTCGGGTGGGTCCAGACTCCACCCTCCACTCTACTGCCTCGGTGACATGGGTAAGGAAGTTCGTGAAGGACTCCACTGACTGTTGAATCAAATTATGGAAAAAGACTTGTGGGTCACCGGGGAAGCAACATTTAAGGGCCTTAAAGGCCAAGTCAGAAACTTGTTGGAAATGGGCGTGGAGGCCAATAGTAGACTGGGAGATGGGGTCAGTATATTGTCTGCATCCCGTGAGCATATCTAATGTAATGTGAGGCCATATTGGAGATTTAGACATGCCTGGTTTTCAGCCTGATCATCATAGGCTGTGTGCCAGTTTAGAAAGACTGAGAGTTCTAAGGCTGCCTTTAGTAAGCTATACCAATCATAGTGAGTTCGTTAATGTAAGGACCACTGATGAAGAACCTGTTCAAAATATGGCGAGTTAGGGCCCGATTGCTCAGCTGCCTTGTGGATAAGAATGAGGTCAGCAAATGGGGTGGGCAGCCATGGACACTGCGCTGCATCAGGGCCGACTTTAACCAAAAATGAGGACAAAGGCAGGTGAGGGTTTAAAGAGGGCAGCCTAGGAGGGAGGGGCACAGTAGCAGGGGAAGGGGCAGGATGGTTACTGGGGGAGGAGAGAGTAACCCCTTCCATGGATATCAGGGCAGGGGAATTTCTGGGCATGGTAGCTCTAGGAGAGTATCCTGAGATATAGGCAAAGGTTCTCCTTTCTTATTGGAAGTGGGCACAGAGGCGGCGTCCACTTCTGGGTCCGGGAGGTCTGGGGTTGAGATAATAGCCAGATCTACACTAGATTGCTTCCGGCAATGTTTGTTGTGGGCCGAGATGACTTCCTCAGGAGCGGAGGATTTAAGGCTAGCAATGATAGCTAGGAGGATCAGTATGAATGATGCAGGGGGAGTGATCCCTGACCTGACCTCTCTTTTTCAGACAAGGAAGGGGACCCGCATCCAAGTGTCAGGGTCCCACATGCTTTCAGGGGAGACCCACAGAGCCAAATTAGTGGCTTCATCCCAAAAGTGTTCGATATCTTTTGGTTTCACTCTCAACCCTCTGGTTTTAAGGAGCACCTTGAGTGCTGCCGTTTGTGGTTCCCTGCATTGTGGTGGCAAATTGCCCATTGTGGGAGGGTCTCACAAAGGGGAATTTGCCACTACGAAGGGGAATTCACCACAAAAGTAGAAGACAAGGGTGACTACCAAGAGGGCACAAAGGAAGCAAAGAAGCACCATGAGCCACTCGGATATAAACCGGTGTATCAGATCCAAATGTCTTGTGCCCAGTGAGGGACTTCTGGAGGCCATGACACCTCCAGCCGTATGCTCACACAGTGTCTCCAGGACAGGCAACAGGGTGACCCAAGGCCTGGGTTCTGAGTTCGGGGTGGATTAGCCCTTATGTGAACTCACAGGGATGAGCCGAGAGGGGGGAGGTGCCAACATGGGCTTCAGGACCATGTGGTGGAGTGTGCCTCCCTGATCTAACAAGCTAGTCCAATAATAAAGACGACAGACAGGGTGGAGGGGACAGAGGAGGGGGCTACTCACCTTCGAGCAGCCGAAGAAACAGACAAATCCAGGGGCCTACTTACCAAACAAACCGAGGTTCTGGGTGTTGCCAACACCATGGACAGGGGTCCCTGTTCAGGCGCCAGGTGTTGCAGGTTCTCCTCAGGCCAGCTGTGGAGACCCTGACCTGGATTGCATCCCCTGCTGATTAGGGAGGCAAGAGGTGCAAAGTCAACACACAGACACTGGGAGTCAGGTAGAAGCAAGCACTAGGCGAGGTGCTGCAGGCTCGTTTAATGCAGGAGGAGGCAGGCCTTATATTTCCCTTTTCTCTGCCCCCAATCCCTTTATTCAGCATATCGTTTTCTGATTGGTCTGCGCCACACAGTCTGTCAGCAGTCACTGGGTTCATGAGCAGGGTACGGAAGCATGGGCTCCTTTTGGCGGGCTATTTGAGGACCAAGAAGTGAAGTGAATTGTCACTGAATCCCAGGGCTCTTTGGAGGCCTCTTGCTACAGAGTTACTTGACTCTGAGTGATCATTACCCATCATTACAGTCCAACTCCTCATGAATGCATAGCAGTAAGATGTTTATTATCACTAATAAGATTAGGAATCTTGATGAACTGATGTTTTCTGATGCCGTTTCCCCTGAATCTATATTATTTTTCTTCAGGCTTTGAAATGGTGGTGGATTGCTTACAGTCCTCTGTACAACTTTGGCAAAGCTTAAGATGTCAAATCCTTTTTTATTATTGGAATCAATATCTCACAGCAAAATTCTAATGCATTCTCAAATTGGGTCAAACATAGCAGGAACAACTGGACTCCCTAATATTGCCCTATGCAATATTTAAGCATCTAGGAATTTCAAGGGTATATCAAGGACACGTGAGTGAAAAGGACTTCTATGTGCTTAGTGCTTCTAGAACAAAATATAAAGGCAGAGCCAAGCAGAGTATTCTTTACTGAGATATTGTTTTGAGTAACTCAAGAAAGTCCTATAACTGCCTGAGAATATCATTTCATTATTGGAGTTTTTAAGCAGACATCACTGATATACTTAAAAGTTTATATTGTTTGTCTATGTATAGTGTATGTGAGTATGCTATATTCCTGTATATGTGTTCATGTATGGAGGGTATGTGTGTATGTGCATGTGGAGGCCAGAGGTCAACATTGGGTGCTTTTCTCTGTTGGTCTTCACCTTATTCTTTTGATGTGGGTCTTTTCACTGAAACTAGAGCTTGCCAATTCAGCTAGACTGGCTGGTGAGAGGCTTCCAGGGTTATTCCTGCCTCTGCCTCCCCGGTGCCTGCCAGTCTAGCTTTCATTTTGCTACAGAGTCATTTCTCCAGCCCCCAGAGTTGCCATCATAGCAGATCTTGTGAAAGGTGGTCATGTGTTGGTAGGAACCTGACCATGACTCTGGCTGACTAGCTTTTGTGCTTTTACTTCTCTTAGTGGAAAAGACCTTGACAAACCTGCTCCCATGAGAATTAATGTTAGCACCAGTTCCCTGAGAATACAGTACAATTTCGTGGATCCTCCTCATCAACATGAAAATGATGTTAGAAATGATAACCTAAAAAATTCCAAAAAATGATAAACTCAACACATGCTAATGATCTCCAGTCAGTTTTTAAATGGTTCATTTTCTTATGCGATACTTTCCTTCAGCAACACACACACATGCATTTATTAGAAGCATTCTCCTTGGAAAGAATTGCCATAAAAAGTTTGGGACTTTTGATTATTCAGGACATTAGCTTTCACTTGAATCTTTTTGATATCAGCATTAAAGGTTTTGGTAAACCATGTTTAAATTTCAATGTTAGGTGGAAACATATCTTTTGCAAGACAAATGTGTCAGTATTGTTAATCAAACTTGTTTTCTGCGTACTTCTAAAAGCTCATTAAAGTTAAAAATAAGCTATGTGGTTTGTAAAAATAGATATGGAACATGATACCATTCATAACAACACAGTGTATACCCATGGGTGCGAAGAGACAGGTGCCTAGAGAGAGATCCATCAAACACTTGGATTTCTTCTTAGATGGTGGACTTCAGTACTATTATTATTATTAATAAATTATTATTATTAAATAATATTGGAATTTATTCCCAGGGCTCTGTCTGTGCTACAAAAGTGCTGTACCTCTGAACTAAATCCCCATCCTATTTTTATTACTTTAATTTCTCCATATAGTTTAAAAAATAAATAATACTATATAATTATATCTCTCTTAAAATCACACCATTATGAAATGAGGATGACTGCCTTTCTTATTAGATAAACTAGCACTCACACAAATGAGTGAGCAGCTGTGAAGGTCTTTTGGAATACAGAAACAAAGTTTATTTTGTTAATTATTGGTAATAATAATAAATAACTTTCTTGAATATATGCTCAGCGTTTGTTGGGTGCATTAGCTTGCTTAAGCTTAATAATAAGCATATGATACTATTACTAATATTCTCATTTATGTGATATTCCATTATAATTTAATAAGTATGCTATATTAATAGTCACACTTCAGAAAATGAGGGAACTAAGGCAGAGACACTGTTAGTGAAGCATAGCCAAGATTTGACCCTGAGAGGTGGCCTGTGAATTCTAGCACAAATCACTGAACAACATTCATATCTTCTCTAGGAAGTGGCCGAGGTAGAATTTAGCTACCTATCAGCCTCTTCCCAATGAAGCCTCTGGGGAGAGTTCACAGTGATTATCACTGGTGATTGAGAAAGACTTGAAAGAATGACTGAATGATTTCAGGAGAAAGATCAAGTCGTGTGACCTCTGTTGGATGTAATATACTAGATTATGTATTTATATGTTAAAAATAGCTAATATGGGAAGAAAAGAGGGATGAACACTTGGAGAACAGTCAGTTTCCTCTTTTCAGCATGGCACAGCCCTCTGGGAAGGGATGTTACTATTTTCCATTGCAATTACAGATAAAGAAACTCAAATGAGAATTTTTTTTTTAAGAATTTTTAAGTAATTTACCCAGATACCAACAGCTGTTAAGTGGTAAAGCTGAGAGCTCGTCAATGATTGCCAGAGGCCATGTATTGTAACCTAGTAAGTAGGAGAAAGATCCTGAGAAGATAAGTATTGTGACCTCAAACCCTTATCATAAGTTATAAGTCAAGTACATCATGAGCCTATGTATTCTGTTTCTCAAAGTGGAAATGTTACAGTTCTCCTGTTTGTCAAGAAGACAATTTTTGTCTATACGTTCAATTACTTTTTTCAAAGCATTAGGTAAGCATTTACAAAAGTATAAAATAAAGAGCCTCAGGTTGAATGAAAGCCGTTAGAATGAAAATGCCACAATTCAGAGGAAAATAAGCATTTAAAGATTATTTTATATTTGAGAAACATTAATTCTGCATTTTAATGGAGTTCAGTATGATATTTGAATATATGCATATGGCATTGAAATTTACTTCTATTAGAATATATTAACTATATATAATAATTTTCATTACATTTTCATACTTTACATAATGTATTTCCCTACTATCAGCAGCCATTACTCTCTCTTGTCCCCCCACTCCCACTAAGCCCCTTCTTCTTAACTAGACTTGTATGTGTGTGTATCTGTGTGACCAAATGAGTTTCATTAGGATTGTTTACAGGAGTATGAGCCAGAGTTTGTGAATAGGAGCTTGGGTACTTTACAAGTGGCCGTATCATTGCAGAATATGACTCTCCTCCTTTATCAACCATTAACTGCATAGAGGCTTTCAGGGAGAGGTAGACTTAACAAGACCCTTTCCTTTCCGTGGCAGAGTGTTGAAGTGCCCAGGCTTTTGCAGATCTTTTGGAGATAATCACAGCCACTTTGAGCTCAGCAACGCTGCATTCATGTCATGCCTAGAAGTCAACATTATGAAATCTCTCCTCCATCTGGCTCTTATATTCTTTCTGCTCTTTCTTCTTCAGTGTTCCCTGATACAGGCATTCCATGAATGGGTTGACATTCAACAGTTATTTATTCTCAGTATTTGACAGGTTGTGAGTGTCAGCAGTCACCAGTGACTACTGCAAAGAGAAACTTCCTAGACTAAAACTGACCACAGCACTAATCTATGGACACATAGTTATTTAGAAAGTAATTTCATAGGGACACCATGTTCATTTAGTTAAAAAAAAAAAAAAAACTAACAAAAAACCAGCAGTAGCTTTCCTACTAGAGTTTATCCCCTCCCAAGCTATGGGCTTCTGACTGGGTTTACAGTACCAAGCAAGATCTCTGCTCTGTGGAGCAGGCGTCATATCCAAATAAGAAACAGCTGGTTACCTCCGTAGCCAACTCGCTGCCATTGCACTGGTGGTTCATCCTGCCTGGCCAGTCAGTATTTTTAGCACAGAATCCGCAACTGAGTAAGATCCTTGGTTGCAATTCTTCCCTCACAGCCACATATCACTTTCCAGCATTAAGAGGGCTACCTTGCAGGGAGAAGCTCCCAGCCCAGTTCTAGCCTGGTGCTCTGTGTCCTGTGACAAGTGTGAACTCTTCAGCAGGAGAGTCTTTCCATCTAACTCTGGTGAGCAGTCAATATTAGTGTTGTTAACTGTATTGTTTTGGAGGTTTTAGAGCCACCCTGCCTAATAACTTCGGGGGGGGGGGGTATTCCATCCCTGGAACTAAAATATCTATTTAATAACCTGTGGTTTCTGGAAGCAGTTTATTCACCCATACAGGGTACTTCTGTTCCAACTCTTATTTTATCTATCATCCTGTCTATCATCTATCTATCTATCTATCTATCTATCTATCTATCTATCTATCTATCTATCATCTATCCTCTATCTTTCTATCTATCATCTATCTATCATCATCTATCGAGTTATTGGTTAACTTATCAAACATCAGATTTTTTAAGGTATTTCCCACTGAGAGCAAGTATGACAAGGTGAAAAGAATCCTTCATTGTGAACATATAAGCACCCTCCCTCAAATTCATTTGCTGGAACCCAAAACCAAAGAGGATTAACTTTAAAATTTTGAGAAACATAGGCTATTGTTTAATCATATGATAGGGTCAACTATTATATATTTGGCTTCCAACGCTTTAATAAATGCAGGCAGTTTAGTTGATTTGCAATTTCTTTTCTGTCTTAGAGCTTCCCTGCCTTCTGAATAAAGCAAGAACATTCCAGTGACTGGTCTTTGTTCTTGTGTGTCTCCTGGTCTGGAATGCCTTCCTACCAACCCCCAGCCCCAGGATCCCAATCAGCTTCAAACCTCCATCTCTCAAATGACTTCGATCTGAAGACATGCTCTTCTGTTGTCCAAGTTCTCAGTGCTGAACACGTCATTTAGTGTAATTTCCACTAGGGTCCTCTTCCTTTCTTCTCTTCCCTGTTCCCTTCCTTCTTCCCTTCCCCCTTCCTTCCTCCCTCCCTCCCTCCTTCCCTTCTTCCTCTTTTATAGTGCTGGGGATCAAACCCAGGGCCTTATGGGCATGGTGTGCAAGTGGTCTGCCAGTAAGCCTTACCCTGAGCCTTCCTGAAGTGTCTATGTAGTATATATGTAAATTGATTTATGTATTTTATCTAAAAATAGATTATAAACTCCTTGACTTTTGAATATTTTTGTGTTCTCACATTTTATAATACAAGGTAAACTCAGCACATATTTATTGTTTTTGTTTTAGAGAAAAAAGGAAGAAGTATAAAACGCCACTACCTGTCAGGGATGCCGTGTGGTTATCTCAGCACAAAATACATTAAAACAGTTTTCTGTCAGTTGTAGTAGCTAATACAAGAAAATTATCTTCTTTTATCTCAGTGTCAAACTTTGGGAAACAGAATTTAGCCATATATTATTTTCTCCAGAGTTAACACAAAGAACATGATGGATGGTTATAAGTTCTTAGGAAACATAAAATTAAAAGGGAATAACAAGTAAAAAGACTGTTGATATGGGGTTCAGCTTTAAAATTTTCTCATCTACTAAAGCTAGACTTCTAGAAAGCACTTGGAAGATCTGTGGTTTAATCAATGGCCTACATATATATACATATATATATGATTTATTAAAAGTTGTGTTACTGTGTTCATTTGCCTATAAGAAGGCACCCTTATGCATAAAGCCAAAGTCTCAAAAGACAATCAAATAAATGTGACTAATGCTGAGCATCAAAGGCCCATTTTGCTTTTACAAGCAGCATCTTTATTCATTTTTATGTGCATAAAGGAAAAGAATAAAAGATTGGAAGCCTTCTAGAGTGATAAATGCCACAATTCAGTAGAAAATACACATTTTAATTGAGAACGTCTCTCACTCAGAGTAAGTGTGGCAAGGGGAACGGAATCTAGGTGCTGTTGTGGGAGTGTGTGTCCTTCAGCTCCGTGTGCTAAGACTCCATGTGGTAGTCCTGAGACATGGGGGCTTTGGGAGGTCACTAAGTCTTATGGGCTCTGTCCTCATGAGTGAGTGAGTGTTTTTGTTAATTAGGCTGAAAGGAGTACCCGTGTGCCTTCTGTTCTTCCACCATTTTCCCGGTGAGGATGTAGAAAAAGGAGCCATGTGGAGCCCTCACCAGGCAGAACCCACTAGTGCCCTGATCTTGGATTTCTCTGCCTCCAGACTGACAGAAATAACATTTCACTGCACATAAGTTACCAAGGCTAATGCATTTTGTTACAGCCACACAAAACTAGGAAAATCTCCAGACTTTAAGGCTACAAAGGGCATATACCTTCAAATTCAATCCTTGTAAACTGCAAGACAAAAGCATATATAAAAAGAGCTCATTCCCATGTTCATTACAATTCATACAAAAATGTTTTCCTTGTATTTAAAAACAAAGTTATAAATTTTTAGTGTACTTTCAAATTCCCACTATTTGCAACTTGCTGTCATTGTTTACATCAGCACTGAACGTAAGGTAATGTTATATTCTGTTTGTCATCTTTTCAGCTGGAGGCTGAGATGGGAGCCAGAAACAGGGAGAACAAAACATAAAAGAATCTGGGCATTTCATAGGAAGAGAAATAATAAGTAAGGGTGTCCATGGCAAATGGAATGCGAATCAGCAAGAAGCAAGACAGCTGATGGAACTGAAAAGTCCTTCTCAGAGGAGTTGAACAGGACTTATGTCCAAAGGAAAAAGTGGGGGCTGGAGAGATGGCTCAGTGGTTAAGGGCACTGACTGCTCTTGCAGAGGACCCGGGTTCAATTCCCAGTACCCACATGCTGCAAACCATTCTTAACTCCAGTTTCAAGGGAATCCGAAGCCCTTTTCTGACCTCCGTGGCATTGCAAGACACAGGTGCACGCACGTCCATGCAGGCAATGCACTCGTACACATAAAATAAAAATAATAAATAAAATATTTTTTTAAATGGCAGTTTCCACTAAACAAATAAGCTAATAATTGAGCTTTTATATGGGATAAATTATGAACATAGGAAAAAAAAATCTTCTAGGTACCAGGGCTACTAGCACAGAATTCTGCCACTCAAAGACAGGTAGGGATCAGCCAAAGAAAGGTGGACACAAGCTGAAGGAGTTAGGCCAGGCGGCTTCTAGAACAGAAGCAGATAGAGCTGAGCTTTTCCCACAAGCTCGCACTTTGGTGTCCCTACTGTATGTTCCAGAGCCTCTGGGCATGCTCACGGAATTTCAGTGATAGGAAGGACTTTAGAGATGGTCAATGAAGTGCTAATGTATGTATCAAGCCACCTGGGGTTTCCAATGAGGAAAATGGAGGTACTTGCCAAAGGAGAGAGATAGTATTTTGACCCACACTATAAAGGCTTTGGCAGTGAGTTAAACTAAGAGAAGCAAAATATAAAAGATTAACTGTTTGTAATTTAGCCATTTGTTTTGTTCCAAGAAAATTCCACAACCATATTCAAATAATATTTACACTTTGATAATCTTAATTATGCCTCTGTTGTTCAGATATTCCATTAGAGAGAAAAATATTGCTAGGTAGAAGTAAAATTAAAGTTCTGTTCTCTGAACGTTAAGGCATTTATAGGGATACAGCTCTCCACTGGGCGCATTATGGTGATTTTCCAGCTGCAGAACAAACTTGCACTTTGATTTGAAAAATCCCAATGGTTTTGTCAAGCATTAGGAGTTTAATTTTTCTTTTAAAAGACAAATTTATAAAGTTAAGACACATGAGAAAAAGACTCAAAACCTTGGCTTTAGTTGCATGTGCCTTCTCTGTTTGAAGGACATTGAATCCGTACTTGCAACTCAGATAATACAGGATATGATAAATGATCGTGAAATGATTTTACACAGCATTTCTTTAAATAGTAAATTTGTTTACCCATTTAGTCCATATTTCAGTTTATATAGAACTGTTTAACTGACCATCCTCAGTCTCCAATTTGTGAGAAAACATTTTGTCACAAGCCAATCTTGTATTGTTTGAAATTCAGAAGCAAATTTTCTCAAGAGTAGCTTTTGAATGGCTATGATCATAGATTACCATACAGAAAACACATTATATTAATTAAGCTGTGAGATAAATTTGTCTATCAAACTTCAAATAAAACAATTTAAAAATTAGACATAATCTGTGCATTCCCTTTTGAATAAGTTTGTTGGCTATCACACACACACACACACACACACACACATACACACACACACAAACACACACACAGAGACAAATTGCAAATTACATACAATTTTTAAGGGGTACATGAGCTCACTTAAACGTATCTAAGAATCCAAGTTAAGAAATACATGTGTAGAGAATGCCAACAACCGTGTACAATGATTCTTTTAGTAGATGACACACTGTATTAATCAGTTAATAACAAATAGGATTTTCATCCCCCATGTGGGAGGTGTTGATTCTAAAAACAGACAACAGTTCAGAATCTACAGTGGATCAGAATTTATCTGGAGGCTAGGAAGGAAGAGTGTTGAGTAGGGAGAGCCTCTCATTCCCAAGGAACTCGTTTCTAAAAGCCTTCTGGCACTTTTTACATTTAATTTAAAATATTTTGTGTATATGTATACGTATATGACATGTATGTGCAGGTACCTGCAGAAGCCTTAAAAGGTCATCAGATTCCCTAGAGCTGAAGTTATAAGCTGTTGTCCAGTGTGAGTGTTGGGAACCAAACTCAGGTCCTCTGAGAGAACGGCAAGTGCTCTTAGCCACCGAACCTTTCTCCAGCCCCTTTGCATTTTAACACATCTTTGAGCCCATTTCAACCGTTAGCCCTCAAGGGACTGACCTGTTTTTAATCATCTCATTGCTTTTACACAGATTTCATTTTATTGTCCACTGGGCAAGAACTCTTTGCTGCTCTTTAGAGAAAAGGAATACATCTTCTAGCAACAATGGGAACCGGTGAGGTAGGCAGTATACTTTAGAGCTGTTGCTCACCTCCCAGCTGAGATCCGGTATGAAAGGATGCCAGTGTGCTTTTAGACTAAGGCAGGGCTCTGGAGTTTGGGGGATTTCACCTATATTGGTCATAGGTCCATGCTGAAGAGATGCATAATTCTTAGAAAGAAGGATGAAGCCTGTTGATGAAGGTAAAGGACAGTGCAAGAAACAGCTCAGAGCCAGCTGCTTAAGCAGAGTGAACAACCCCAGGTTGTAAAGACCCTTGTCCTTTATCTGTTCTGTCACTATTGACAGACTTTCTTTTTTGCCACCTTCCCTGGATGAATTAAAAACAGGAAAACCAAATACATGAATGAAGAGAAAATATAGGAAATATCAAGCTGTGCTATTGAGGGAAAAATGAGTATAAAAGGGCCACCATATCTACCAACTAATGTTGCCACTCATAATTCAAAGTGAACATTTGAATTCTATTAGGTATATCCTAACCAGGAACTCCATGAAATTCTCTCATTGAAAGCAAAATGTTGTGTACCATTCATTTTTGAAATGAAAAAATTCTAACGACAAGCTATATATCCTCTCTAATCCTAGCACTCGGGAGGCAGAGGTAATAGGATTTCTCTGAGATCCAGGCCAGCCTGGTCTACATAATGAGTTCCAGGCCACCTGAGTCTATAAGGAGACCCTGTCTCAAAAAGAAAAATATACTATATGTTCTATGAGATATAAGGCACAAATATATAAATATATATCATGTAAGCTATTTATCTTACACGAGTCTTAATTTCCATACATTTCTGGCAAGTCATAGTCTTAAGGTTGAGAAACTTGAGAATCTGTGGGCACACTAGGGAAGAAATGAATCTTGGGATTACTCTTTGGCTATTATAAGAAGTCAGCACAAGAACCTGATGATGTGAAAAGATAGGGTGGAGGATTCGGTGCCAGCTAACTTCCAGGGATGAAGGGAGCACTCGACTGTCGCACTTTGCTCGAGGCAGAACAGTAGAAATGGCATGCTTCCATCATCAAGGGAATGATTTCTTCTGACAAATTCCTTTGAACAACCCAAGTCTTTTGAAGAAGCTTTGCTCACTGGCCACTCTTTCCATGTCTTGGGGCTTCCATGAAGAAAATGGAAGTCTGAGTAAGCTAGAGTACGTAAGCAGAAAACGCTGAAGAATCCAGACTTCCAGGTAGATCAGAAAGCCCTGAATCAAGTGCCCAGCTGTGTCATACTGAGGAAGGCCAAAGGCATTCTACAATTTCCCTCCCTTTCTCCTACTCCTCTCTCAGCTCCTTCTCTTTCTCACCTTCTATTTCTTGAGACATGATGTTGGCAGAGCTTAGTAGCATTCAAATGCCTCCCACCTTCCTCCTCCTCTCCTACCATCCCTTTCTGTATTCCTTCTTTACTTCCCCCCACTCTTTCCTTTCTCCTCTTCTTCCTCTCCTTTCTATGTCCTTTGTCCCTTCTTCACTTCCTTCATCTCACTTGCTTCCTCCCTCCCTCTCTCCCTTCCCTTTCTTCCCCTTTCTCTCCCTCCTTTTTCCTTACCTCTTCTAACCCCATTCCTTCCACTGAAAAGCCTCCTTGCCAGTTTCCACCCATCTTCTTATGTAAAGCGTGTTTGAATTCTAGCCATCTGTTAATACAAGGCAGTGAGAAATGTTGAAGTCACATCAAATTCCACTTGCTCTGCCAGTTTAAAATACAGATGTGTCCTGTTTTATGCTTTCCTCTCACTTTCTCTGCAGTTTAAACATGAAAATATGTTCCATGATAAAAACCAGCACATATCCCCTTTCATCAGGAAACATATTCCAAACAATGAAAAAAGGGGTCTATTTTCCCAAGTCCTGCAAGTATACTTGAATATTGGAGCACTGGTACATAGAACCATAGTTTCATAGAGCAAGAACGTAATTATTCACAACTATCACATTTTGTGGATAAACAGATGGCAGGGAAATGTTGTAATTGTTTTCATATGTGCTGTATGTCAACTTGCCAAAATTCACATGAGTTTGCATTTCACCTAACATGCTTGGGCCCCGTAGTGCTCTCTTCCATGCACTGCTTCCAGAACGGGGTCTTTTGGCTACCGGGAAAGGCCAAATCATTGAGCAATAGAACTTTAGCTTGAAATCCAGTAAACGTACAAAGTGAAAAAACTTAAGCAGGACTAGGAGGCAAGACTAGTCACAGATCTGTTCATAACTACCTGTCAGCCTTGGGACAGGAATGCCTCCTCTTGATCCACAACGGGGCTAGGTCAAATGATGTCTAAATTGTCTGAAAGCTCTTTGAAACTTTTTTGTTCTTCTATTCACTTTCCTGCTGACTCAGAGAACAGAACTTTGGCCAAGATAATAACATCATAAATCTCCATTTTTCCAAATGCAAAGGGAGAAACACATCCTCTTATTTCCTTGGCATCCAGATACTAAATGATTTTACATCAAATTGGCAGCTTTTAGAAATCATATTGAATTTTTGCATCTGTAGATATTTAATTAGACTCTAAAGCTAGACTGATACGACTAGGCAATGCCCCGGCAAGGGCTGTTATAGAACACTGTGCTAACCCTCATTCCACATTCCTTCTTTCATGTCTTCTTTGTGTGTGTGGTGCTAGGGATTGAACCCAGGTAGACTATGCCAGGTTACGCTATCTCAGTGTTCTAACACTGTGCGATATTCTTAACCCTCATATATTGGATGTACATTTGTACGACTCAGATGACTGTGGTACTGAGGTCTGTATGGGGCTGTGTTTCCTACTCTCTGTCTGGTCTTATGCTATCTCCTAGTTCGGTACCTGGATCTTCACCTGTTCTACTAGTGCAAGATACAATTATTTTATTTTTGTTTAATTTTTTGCTTTTACATCACAATGTTTCACTAATCATCTATGTACTACTTTCCTGCTGTCTTTGGGGGCTGTCTGCTTCTCTCTTCTCTCTCTCTCATTGTATCTTAGTCCAAGCTACCTTCATCCTCAACCCAAACTGTTGAACTCCACATGGTGTTCAAAAGGTTGTTTCAGATGCCATATTGGGCTGTGTCACTCTACTGCCTAAACCACCCTACTGGCTTTCTTTGATCTTATAATAAAACCTGGGATTCTTAGAGACTTACAGCAGGCGGTCCCTGCCCATTGACTCACTGCCCTTTCCCAACCTTTCGTCTACAAGTCTTTCCTTTGGCTATGTAGAGAGGAAGGCCTGGTTGCCCTCCCTCCTTCACTCCTCTACATTCTCCATCTGGCTTTGCTGCTCTGTCAGGGCACAGACAGAATCTCATCAGCAGAACTTCCTGCTTCAAATAGCTTGTCTACAATCCCTGGCATGGTTTGTGGGATGAATTGGGATTCCTATGCATTCCTTTCCCTGTCCCCTTCCTGCCTGGTTGCAGCTGATAGTAGCTGATTCCTCTTCTGAAGCCCACAGACACTGTTGGATTTCCCTAACTTCCAACTGAGGATCTCATTAAGTTATTCGTTTAGAGCTTCTCTGGGCTTTCTTCTGGTATAAATGCAGGGTGCTTTTAAACCCTATTTATTTTGGGGTATCATGTATTTCCTAACAAGAATGAGAGACTAAAAGAAGAAAAAAAAAAAAAAAGAAATCAGAAAGCACTGTGGCTTCTCAATGGAAATTTAGTCAAACAAACTCTAGTTGTATTTTTCTTCTCCTGATTGCTCAGTTCAGTACATGCTTCACTTCAACTATGTCACAAGGCATCAGTCACTTTAAAATGCTTATTATAAGCCCACGGGCAGAAATAAACATGTTTCCCTAAATAAAATAGAATCCTTGAGCCAGGAGAAACTAGAACAAAACATACATGTACAATATGCTAAATTGAACATCAGAGGAAGTAAGTGTTAAGAGCTCAGCCCTCTCTACTCCTTCTCCCTTTCCTGGATGTAAGCAAATGGATGTTACAATTATTCCTGATGTAACGGGCTTCACAGAGATGTAGGAGATGGACCTTCTCGGTGGAATTGGGAGATAAGATTGGAAGATGGGGAGAAAGTGAAATTAGGGGACTGTGATTGGACCCCATTCCAAGGCCGCTCTGTCACACCCATGTTGGTTGTTAAGTTCATCCAATATAAAGGATGGTATTCAGGTACCAATGCCATTCCTCCATCTCAGACTGTGGCAGAGTCAGTGCTGTGCAGTGTGCTCCAGGGAGCCACTGTCAACTCATCTGCATCAAGCATATGTGATGAGCCTTGACATACACGAAAGCATTCCTTGAAAACAACGTTTTGGTTGACCAAATGGTTGAAGCACTAATGGGTCATCCCCTAATAAGTATTGTCTTTAGCAGCAGCAAAGCCATCAACTTAGCCAAGGTTATGTAGAGATGTTGACGTTTACTTCCTAAAGTCCATCGATGGGTTAATACATTCTGCAGCCACTAGAAATGGAATTTTCTTCTAAATTAGACCCAGTATTTTTAAAATAAAGAAACATCCATTTGGTAAAGATACAGAATATACATGATAATCGGAATAAATGAATACATTACATAATGTTCTTTACAACAGTCTTACATAATTATAATGGTTGCTGTAAACAATCTTATTATTACAATACCTCCAGCAGTCATAACAGAATGAATTTCCTTATTCTATAACTATGATTCAAATAATGTCTTTTTATTATTATATATTTTTATTTTTTTTAGAAGAAGTATTTTTTACAGCTTTAACATACTCAATAACAGTTTCCAGAGCAAAGATACATCTCTTTCAAAAGTGGCTATAAAATTTTTAGGTTCACTATTGAATTAATACAGTTATACAATATTGAACTCAGTATAAACCCTGTAAGACATAAAATTGAATGAGTTTTTAACCTTTAAAAAAGATCTCCATTTCATTTTAAAATATACTCTTTCTTATAGAAAGACTCATTCTTTTTGCTGATAACGCTGAGATGTCTTTTTAGAGATAAAGTTCTTTATACTGTGTCAAAAAGGAACGTGATAATAGAAGGCCTGCAAATTTGGATAACACATTGGATATTCTAAGCAGAATTCATTTTCTCTGCTGTCTTATTGAGAATAAGTGCCCTAAGAAGAATCTTAGGATTAATAAATCTTTAAGTCTGGGAAGGCAGGAAGTGTTTCTTCCACCTTGACACATCCCACAGAGACCAAATGTTGAGAAACAATGGGGTAAAGAAGGGTGTCCTGAGACTCAAATCTGGGAGCAGCACACAGACACCCTCAGCTTCTTCTCTGAAGGTCCTGCTCACCTCAGTGGACCTATTGGATTCATTTAAGGCTCAAGAATAAAGGAAGATTGCTCAAGTCTGCAGGCAGAAGGGTAACAGAAAGAGCCGATGTCTGATGAGTATCTGCTGTGTGACTAGGAACTTCACAAGGGATTCCCCTGAGATATGCCTGATCCATTCTCAGGAGCTCAGTTGTGAGTTATGTTCATTCTTTGGATGAGGAAGATGAGGCAGTGATGCTGAGGAGCTCACTCACTCATATCAGGAGTTATTGTGGGGCTGGAATTTGATGGTAGATGCTATGGCCTTAATCGTTAAGTGAAATAAGTTAAACTATGTAAGTTCACTGTACATACACACGCAGAGAGACACAGATACCAGCACCTCCCCGCCACATGCCCCAATATCAAATGTTAGGATGCAGTGGGCCAGCACTAGTGATACAATCTTTACGGAAACCCCATAATGAGCAAGAGGTTTGTTACTGTTATTTTGAGACAGCATCTCACTGTGTAGCCCTGGCTGGCCTAGAACTCTCTGTGTATGCTAGGCTGGCCTTCAACTCACAGAAATCCACTGCCTCTGACTCCTGAATGCTAGACTGAAAGGAGTATGTCACTATGCCCAGTTCTGAACAAGAGATTTAATGTTGCCAAATAGCTGTCTGTAATTAACTTTCTTGTGCCCCTATTACTAAAATAAATAAAACCAGATCAAAACAGAGAAGACTTGTTTATTGAATTTTACAGGTGACTTCCATTTACAAATATTAGAACAGCCAGATAAATTCTTATCTCCTCTCAGTTGGGTGATTTCCACATTCTTGTAGGCAAGGTTTCAAAAAGAAAGAAATCTACTGTCTTCTTATTAACTTGAATAAGTGCCATTATCTACAATTATTGTCTGTGACCCAACACTATCCCTGATCCACCTTAAGAATTGATTCTGTGAGGGGCTGGAGAGATGACTCAGCGGTTAAGAACACTGACTGTTCTTGCAGAAGACCCGGGTTCGAATCCCAGCACCCAAATGGCAGCTAACAATTGTCTATAACTCCAGTTACAGGGGATCTGACAGCCTCTTCTGACTTCCGTGGGCCTTTCACGACATGAGTGCACTTACCTACATGCAAGCAATACACTCATACACATAAAATAATAATTTTTAAAAAATTGATTCTGTGTAGAGTAATGCACACTGTGTGGATGGATGCATCAGTGGCCGCAGGTGACAGTGCTAAGGGCTAAAATACAATCAAAGCTATTTAAATCTACACATCACTGGTGAGAATATACTGATGTTTTAAAGCATAGTCACAGAGAAGTTGCTATTCCAAATCTTGGATTTTAAGACCCTACTCCCCAAATAAAAGGAAAACATAAGAGAGTAAGTATATATTATTTCATTACCCACCTGGTAAAAGTTTCCAGAGCTCCAAATTCTAACCTAGCTCTGCCCTGTATTCCTTCATCAAGCATTATTTCATTAAAAAGGATTCAAAGTATTATTTTATTTGTAATAGTAGCTGACAAGACTTCAAATTGATAACATGAGTTAGTATCTCAAATTCAGAATGCATAAATAAGACTGAATCTGTTAAGTAAGGGTAGAGAAGGAACTGTAGTATAAACAGCAGTGGTGCCTAAATGGGATAAGAACCTACCCTTATGTGTAAACTAAAAGAGTTTCTCATAGGAGTCCTATCAAGGGACACACAGTTTACAAGTCTCTTATTCTCCAAAACTTAGCCAGTTGTGGCCTTCTGTGTTCATCACATTCTATTGTATGAGGAAGCTCCGTTGTTGAGAGTTGAAGGATGTATTAGTATTCTCTCCATGGCTCAGGGACCAATGTGGAAGAGGGAGTAGAAAGATAGTAAGAGCCAGGGTTGGTGATGAACATAAGGAATTAGAGGCTTTCAGGCCTCAGAGAAATTGCTCATGAATTTGCAACAATAGTGGCAGTATACTCAAGACCCATGCTGACTCAATCAGACAAAACCCTAGCATAGAATAGGGAAAATGAGCAGCAGGCCCAACCTTAGCTGAGGACCCATTGGCAACTCGATTACTGTAGGGTGAGGGAGAGTAGATCTTCTGTATGGGAGTGACTCTAGATAGGCTGACTAGACTCCAGTGAATGAACTTGGACTGTGGGACATCTGAATACACATGCTTGACCTGGTAGGACTTGACATATATAACAGAATACCTGAAATCTTGTGGGGGAGGTTGGGGGTGGGAGGGAGAGAGGAAGGTGTCTAAATTTGCTTAAAATCTATTATATAGGCCAGGCATGATGGTGCATGCCTTTAATCCCAACACTTAGGAGGCAGATGCAGGAAGATGTCTATGAGATTGAGGCCAACCTGGTCTACAGAGTGAGTTCCAGGCCAGCTGGGACTGTAGGTAGATCCTGTCTCAACAACATGCAAAAAATATGTGTGATATGAAACATTCAAAAACTTAATAAAAATGGGGGGGAAAGCCTCTCATAAACCTAAAATTATACAATTAAGTAGGGCAGGTGACAGCATGGCCACACTGAATGAAAATTAATCATCTACTGCTTTATGAATAGTTTGCCACATAACACTTTTGCTCTTTATTTTAACTTTTAAAAAAATTTTATTGAGAATTTCATACATGCATATAAGGTGTTTTGATCAAACCCACACCCACTCCCTCCCTTCCAGCTCTTCTCATATCTCCCCATCACTTTTTCCTGAACAAGTTCATGTACTCTTTCTTTTTCTTTTTATGGAGTCTTTTGCTACTTTAACATTTCCCCCTCTGAAGAGGTAACCCTAAGATCTATTAGGGATTAGAAGAGAGCTCCCAAATACTTTTGACATTTTTGGACTTTAGAACATAACACATTTACTCTTTATGTCAACATTTTGCTGTTGTGCTGGTACATGCAAACTTGAAAACAATCACTCTACCATGTTTTTAAAATATTTTACTTATTATTTTTTAACAGACCATAGGGTAGGGGTTTATTTACAGAAGTGTGGATGTCAGCTGTGCCGTAAAGTCCACACTCAAATACATATCCTGTGACCTCCCGATAGCCACACAAAATGATGAGAGAGGTGCCTCTTGGTGTTCTCAGTTTATGCATCCTTTGTACCCCGCCCCCACATGCAGCTAAGGTCAACTGATTGGGCTGGAGGAGTAACTGAATCCTCCCTCAACTCCTTGATGAGCCTGGGAAGGTGTGACTATAGCTTGCCAGCATAGTGGTTGGAGGACATTTCCAGTTAACACCCCCCCTAACCTCCAGCTCTTACATTCTTTCCATCGACCTCTTCTGAGAAAGTCCCTGAGCCTTGGAGGGGGGCGTAGGTGTGGGGTGACCTTCCTCCCATGGCAGCAAAGCACTGAACTTTTGAATCTTTGCATCATCTGTTTTCCATGAACTGTTGGCCAGTTTCAGTGAGATTCCATACAGTATAAAAACACACACAGCAAGAAGCAAGAACATCCAAACTGTGACTGCTATAATAACTTAACCTATGGGTGTAAACACAAATGCTTAGTCAGCAGGTGTATCATTTCCATCTAACAAAGAAACTGCAGTGACTTCCCACTGGGGCCCATATTCCCCCTGCCACAGGAGATTGGCTGGGTCTAAAGTACCAGATATGTGTTCTACCCCCGGGAGCGGGCATTATATCCAAATAAAAATGTGCTGGTTGTACATACACTAGACACTCCACATTGAGTCAAAGCATGGGAGCTACTGCAACAACTCCCTAGTTAAATCTAAGTGGTTTTCTTACAGCCATAACTTGAATCTTCCTAGTTCCAGATTGTTCTTGACTGGGCTGTTCTATGAGGTGACTCCAGAACTCATCTCCCTCTATGCTATTATTATAAAGAAAGATGACTCTTCAACACATGGCTTCAAGAGTCTTTCCATCCTGCACAGCATGTAGACTGTGGGGAGAATGAGGTTGGGCAAAGGACAAGCATACACCTCGTTCCCTACATGTTCGTAACTGCCTTGGTTTAGAAATGTCAGGCACCATCTGCTCACGTTCCCCTGGCAAGAATTAATCACATGGTCCCCACCTGAATTCAGAGAAATTGGGAAGTACAGGCCAGCTCTGATGTTTGAAACACAAAACACGTTGGTAATCATCTTGTCACCTCTGTGAGAAGACTGGTTCAAAAGATGTGCCAGAAAAGATAAAAGTAATTCTCTATTCATTACATTTCACACAAATTTATGAAAGCAAAATCTATACGTATCAATTCTGCCTTTATTTTATATAGTGAAGTAAAGGAGAAAACATAAATTGAACTGGTCACTGCAAGACTCATCTCAGTAAACTATATACATATGTCCTGAAATGCTATTTTAGAAGTATTGGATCCCAGAAAATACTTTATCCATCACCCTGGAATGTTAGCGGCCTAATGTATGTCTGAAAGTTGCCAAAAATTTGGACCAAGGGAACAGTTAGATGAGTCACCTTGGGTTTGAAAGTTTATAAAACTGTTTCACCTTTCAGTTCAATTATGTTGATATTTCATAAGCCCAAATATAAATTTGGCTCCAATAAGGCATGACATTGTAGTAAAACTCGAGCCTGTGGCACAAATCATTGTATCTTCAAATTAAAAACTAAGAATGAAAATATTCTAAAACCCAAATCACTCCACTTATATAAAATTAAAGAAAAATAAGACAAGAATTGGTAGCGTAGCTGAGATGTGTTTGTATCCGGGGGAGAGTCACCTGACCTTCCCACCTTCAGCAGAGCTTATTATGTAAATCCAAGCACTTGGGTTATGAGTGACCATATTTCCCTTAAGAGTTGGTGAAAAGATTAGCAAATTTTGAGTTCAGAAATGTGTCATGTCAACTACTAAATTGTTGTTGATTATAAATTTGAAGGAAAATTGCTATTCAGAAATATGAGCTGTGTGTAATTACTCCCACCTGCTGGGTAAAATCTTTATTATATGGGCATTAAACTTGACTCCCATTGTGGGGTAAGAAGGAATTCAAGATGTTCAAACTACACCTCTGACTTCTTCCATGGTGGCTCCTCATTCTTCTTTCTAATTTTCAAATGTGGCATAGCTCAAATAAGAGCACTGTGAGGCAATGCCTGTCCTACGAGTAAAGGTAAAATTAATTTCCTCTAAGAGGAAAGCAAATGAAAATAGACTTAGAAGGACCAATGGATCCACCCTGATTACCATGGATCAGCAATTAGGGAAGACAGACAGGAGGGAGGTGCACCAGGCAGAGTAATCCTCAGCTCTTGCTTTTGGTACAAGGGACAAGAACCTGTTCTTGATCCTTGAACATACTGCATATCCCATCCTTGGAGCCTCATGGTGTCTGGAATTGCACCGATACCAGAAACAGAGCTAAGCTTCCAGCTTTCAAGGACACTGCATGCTAAAGAATGGCAGGCGTTTGCAGGCAAAAGTATCATGTGTATGTAAATGACTTTGCAAGCAGAGGCAGACTTTGGCTCTTCAGTTATTGGGTAAATTCCTTTAGCTATCAGACCCACACAAAACACTTACAGCATCAGTGTGTTATCATTATAAAACTACTTTTATCTTCGACAGGAAGCAAAATAAAGAAATTGAGTAAAAGCCTCGAAAACAAACGTGGTTTAGTTTTGCTTTACTTTTCTTTCTTCATTTCTTCATCCTATACCAAAACTACTGAAGTCTCCAGAAGTGTGATCTTAGTATTTTGTTCTCAAGAATTGGGGTTATAGTCTTCAATTGACTATGGATCGGGCCCTGGCCCTCACAATATTGAAGTCTGCAGCTGCTCTTTTTTTCTTCCTTTTTTGAAACAGGGTCTCCCTGTAGCCCCAGCTGCCTGGAACTCATGCCATAGACCAGGCTTTTCTCACAGAAGTCTGCCTGCCTCGCCTTCTGCGTGCTGGGATTAATGTGGGCCACCGCCATCACACTACATTTCCACTGCTCCTTTTTAACTCCACCCTCTGCCCAGAAGAAGGCAAGCATCATTAGCCAAGGTGACAAGATGATGCGCCTGGAATGTAGCTCATGGTAGGATTCTCACCCCGTGGGCCTGGCATGACAGCTGTGCCACTCACAATGCTGAACACTAATGCTAAGAAGTATTTCTGAAACTCACAACTCTAGCTTTCTGTTTTTAGGTGGCTGAAGAAAGGAGAAATGGGGACAGCACTGAATTTATGAGTTTCTATTACCAGCTTGTTTAACTGCCTCTGTGGCTTCAATGTCAGCTGTCACAGCATGTGTGTGCGTGCGCATGAATGAGAGTGTGTGTACGCATGTTCAATCGTGCGAACGCTTCATTCTTATTTTTCACATTGCGTTCCCCCTCACCTCTTATTCTTATTCATTCTGCTGCATTCTGTTGTCACCTGTTGCTTCTCAAGTTTTTCTTTTTTCTCTTCAATCTGACCTGTAATCATGTCACCAGTCATAAGGGCCATGAAAACTGCAAGCTTCATCATTTCTGTTTGGGGGGAAAAAAAATCTCAACCTGCAGAAAAGCTGACTTTATCTGTCTTTAATATCCATCTTTGAATCTGAAGGACTTGCTGCCAAGGGAATGATATCTCGGAACTCCCAGAGTCTTGCTGTCTTCATGAAGCACACCAGTCAACAAGCTGCCTCCTGATGTTAGACTGTGCATCTTTCCTGCTAGTTCTCCCAGCCAGCAAAAGCTGCTACCCCAGACCTGTATTTCCCAGATAGTTACATTTTACTGGACAGAAAAAGTCTCTAAGAGAGAAATGAAGAAATTGATCTAAATTGCTTTAAAGTTTAACACTTTTCAAAACTATAATATAAAAAATACATTTTTTGCTTTTTAACATTTTAAGAACTAACATTTATTCTCAATGTGATTTTTTTTAAAAGATACATGCTAGGAAAGACACTCCAAATGTAAGGATGATGAATTAAGCCAATTAAAGACCTACTGCTTTAATTTTATTTTCTCCTCTTATCAAAGATTGACTATGTGTATCAACAAGCACTGATCCAATTTTACTTCCTTAGGTTCAATAAAAATAGTTTTCTTCCCCATGTAGATGGTTATATCTTTGGACTAACTGCTCTGCCTTTCGAGGATTATTAAATTCTGTTGCCTTTGTACTGAGGAGCACTGTGCCATCTTTGGATGAAAAAGTCCCAAAGAGGCCAGTGTTGAATTCTAAGCTCCAATATGTGTGGAGACTCTGAAAAAAATGAAATAGATTTGACACTGCTTTCCCACATACATACAATGAAATGGGTCTACTTGTTTTTCTACAGTGGAGACAAAGGAAGGGTGAGTGTTGAGCAGCATAACTACAGGATGTGGTCTCTTTCTTCAGTAGATTGTAGATGATGAGACAAATGTAAAAAGAGTTCACATCACAACAGAGATAGAAGTAAATAGCAATAAAACAAGAGCAAAGGAATTGGAGGGCAGAGAAAGAGCAATTAACTTCACTGGAAGCATCTAAAGGGAGTCCAGTGGTTTTGCTTACACTTAGGTATTGTGACCACTTGACCATTGTTGACTCTCACAGCTACCGCATAAGCTCTGTGCTGCCATCAGAAGTGTGGACCTCTGACTTCAGCCTGTGGCATCATCGCTGGCATGGAGTACACCACCAAAGACCAAATGTTTGTTTGAATGCTTACATCATCTGTTATGAAGGATACTAAAAGGAGAAGCTTCCTTCATTGCCTTTGAACATCTGAAAGGAGGTTTTCACACAGTGAAGATGTGTTTGGTCAGCCCTTTCTGCATACATGATCACAGATGTGTTTGGTCATCCCTTTCCGCAAACATGATTACAGATGTGTTTGGTCAGCCCTTTCCACATACATGATCACAGATGTGTTTGGTCAGCCCTTTCGGCATACATGATCACAGATGGTCATAGAAACTTCGTTCTGAAATGGAGTGCTTTCTTCCCCACTCAGCTTTCCTCAGGCATGGATTTTGATGCCCTATTTATCAAGATATATACTTGGAAGTGAGCATCACACTGTGAAGAATCATTATAGATGAACACTGAGCCACATGCCAAATAATGACATGTTAGGTGGTTCTTTAAAAAGCTGATTTTACTCATTTTGCTTGTTCTATTCACTGCTCAGCAAATGAAGAGGATGTGAAGGCAGCAGGCTGTTTTGGCCTTTGTTTTGGAAGCCAGTAATTATTTGCAGAGCTCTTCCGGCACCGTGCTTTGTGCACACCTGGAAACAGAACCTGGACTAGACAGTGGCCATGGTGATATTTATACATCTCCAAATTCTGCTTTGCCAGTTGAAATGCAGACATGCAGAAACGGCCTCTGTGTCATCCCCGTTCTTCGTATTGCTCTCTTTGGCTCGTTTTTCTCTTCTTCCACTGTCAACATTGTTGGATCAGTGAGTTATATTATTAGGTGACATCAGAGGAAGCACAGTTACACGTGTCAGCTTGGCAGAGTTTACTACGTAGGACAGATTTATGACAAGTTGTGTCAGTCTACCATTTTCACCTTGAGTGATGAAGCATCCACATTTGGGAAGACAGCTTGGATCCCCCTTGATGGAAGCAGTGCTGTGTCTCCTTGAGCTGCAGTTGCTTTGGTACTGAGGGGAAGGGACCTGTGATCTTTGAGTAAACCTACTGTAGAGTGCAAATGCACCCCAGAGTCTATTGCCTGTATCTATAGGTAATAGAGGCTTAACTGGCACTAAAGTCAGAGCCAGATGCAAACCCATTAAGTTTAATGGTTTGTGTAATGATTGGCTGTGACGGATGAAATAACCAAAAGAACAATTCATGGACTGTTTATGGAAGAACACTGTCACTGTTCAGCATGGATGTTAAACTATAGCTCTTTCATGATGAGGCAAAAGTTTCCTCCTTTTGCAGTGTCATCTGCAAAAAGTGGTTAGGTTAAGGAAAAAGCAACTGTGATTCAATTAAAAGGTTAAATCGTTTAAGCTAATGAGTTTGAACTTGGTGTGTCTTCTGTTGTTACTTTTTAAAAAAATCAGTGGTGATATGGAATGAGAAACTGATAGAATCACCACAATTATTATAATATAATCATATTATAATATAACCAAGTAATGGAAGTTACTGTCACACTGAAATGGCAGTCCCCACTCCTACGCCCTACAACCCACCGGAAGTAGGATTTTGTTTAGAATGACACTTCATATAGTCCAAATCTGAATGTAAGTCCCCTGAGCTCATTTCACTTTTCAGCCTCAGGGCCTAGAGAAATATCTAGCTCATAGTAGGTACTCTGTGCATAGTGTATGTATGTGAACGATGCATATGCACCCACCTGAGATGCGATAGCCTTTTTCATTTCTAACTGGGTCAATATTTTTTTAGAACAAAGAGAAGAAAAATTATCTCTCCAAAATAATTCAACACAGGTTGATATTCTTCCCAGTTCTCTCTTTCTTCATCTAGATCTTTTCCTGAGGGGGAAACAACACCGTGATTTGTGGCTGACATCGTCAATGATAGGTTTGGGATATGATAAAATGAAGAAAATGGTTAAGTAGAAAAGTACATGCCTGATAAGATACAATTTGAAATAATGACTCTCAGCAGCAGAAATCTGACAGGAACACATGATGGGAAAATACAAACCCCACCCTGGTGATGGCATCTGGTGCAAATTGAAAAACAAATTGGACAACACAGCTGAATGTGTGCTCCACAGCCGTTTATCTCAAAACCCCAGTGATACGCAGATGTCTTTGGAGGCTCTACATCCCTCTTTTTGAATAGCTAAAATTAGTTGGGGAAAGAAAAGGAAGGGGCTTTATTACCAGTGATCAGCTTGTTCCTCCATAAATACACATTTTGATACATGTAGGAAAGTTCTCTTTATCTAATGTACATAGGGAAGTCTTCATCTAACGTGTCAACCTGTGTGTGTGTGTGTGTGTGTGTGTGTGTGTGTGTGTGTGTGTGGAGAGAGAGAGAGAGATTTCTTTATCTAACATTTTCGTTTGGAAGAAAGAAGGTCCCCCCATGTCATTCCCAACATGACAGGTTCCCCATCATTCTGAGACTCCATGCCTAATGTATAGACTCATATGAAAGAATCACAGCCAGCCATATGTGGGCATCACTGAAGGGAAAGAAAAATGGAGATCACAATAATGGTGAGAGAAGTAGATTCCAAATGAGAAAGCAGTCCTAACAGTCAGATTAAACTCCCACAAAATAGTATGAATTCAAGAAAGCCAATGTAATAAAAAGTTATATAGTGCCTACTATGTGTCAGGCACTAGATATATCTCTGACTACTGCAGTACTCTTTGCTCCCTGGTGCCTGTTTGTCAGTGCTCTGACATCTGCTGTGCATGTTCACAACAACATTGCAAGTCACATTGGATTGGAATGGAAGCACAGAGCCCTGCAAGAAGATCTACTTTGCATTGGGTTATCAACATTCCTGTAAAACCCCAGAGAGGGAATATGTGTGGAAGTAATTTAGCTCTCTGTTTTGAAAGCCAAGATCTCTTCTTTGTCTTCGTGGAATATGTTTAGGATATGACAAGATGAAGAAAATGGTTAAATGGAAGAGAACATGCCTCAAAAAATAGAATTTTAAATAAATAGAATAAACGTTGATAAATTAACCATTAATTTAAAATTTGGAAAGCAAAGTGTTTTCAGATATGACATCCATGCAGAGATAAATGTATGGTCGAAGGGATCATTTTAGAGGAACAAGAGATAATGTATGGTCAAAGGGATCATTTTAGAGGAACAAGAGAGCCACTGGCTTGTTCCCATAATCCTTCACATTTCTACTGAAAACTTACCCTATCAGCCAGAGCCTCCTTGATTGCCCAGTCCCTCTGTACCCTTGGTGTTCCTTACTACCCTGACCTCTATCTGAATTCTCCTTTAAGATGCATCATAAAAGCATTCACCATTTGCATATTGTTTGTTTCTTCATTTAAGAAATGCATTCCATCAGGGAAGAAACTTTTACAAAGTTAGCCCCGGTGTTAGTTTTCTCTTGCTATTACAAAATATCTCTGGTGGAGCACTTTATAAAGAAAACAGCTTTATTCTGCTCATAGTTCTGCTGAATCAAGGGCATGCTGCTGGTCCTGGCTTTCCTCTGGCAAGAATCCCATGGCAGATGGTGTCGCAGCTGGAGCATATGCACCAGGGAGCAATCATAGCATATTCTCCAGAGCATGAAGAGGGGTCAGTAACAGCCTTTCACTAAGCCCACCTCCTAAAGTCCCATTACCTGTTAGCATTGCTACCTAAAGACTAACCCTCTCTCCCCCCAACACACTTATGAATCCTTGAGGACCACAGAAATCAAATTTCTAGTGAGACTTGGAACCTTCCTGAGGTATCTTCCTTTGTGGACCTGTGATCACTGTATTGCTGTCATCACTCCTGATCACACAGGCTACGATTGCCAATGCTGGTGTTATTTTCATAGATAACTTTGGAAAAATGAAACAAGCTGCTACAATGGGTAAATCAGGTATTAGAGTTATTTAGTGCATTGTATGCATAAGGACGCAGTTCAGGTTGTTACATAAAACTTGATAGCCTGACCTTCAAGTCACAGGCCAGGTGATGTCTGTGTTAACGCACCCTGCTTTTTCCTTCCAGACATCAGTGCTCTTCTTCATACACCAAATCACAGTAAAATTCATTTTCATAAAACAGATTCTCTAATTTGCTTTCCCTAGGGTCAATGGTGAAAGAATGCTGAAACTCTTCAATAATGAAACCTGTGTATATTTGAGATTTGTGAGAGTGAAGACATAATGGCTTGAGAACAGGGTCTAGACGACTGAAAGAAAATAAACCCCCTTATTGCTAAGAATTAAGGATTCATTTGGGTCAGGAATTCTGGGGCCAAACTTTTGGAAGTTAATGATTTGGTGATGTGTTGCCTGACAGTGTTTGGACAGAGATAAACAGGTAGAAATTAAAAGACATTGAAGTTAGAGAGTCAGTTGTGGTTGGACAATTTGGTTAGAAGACAGTCCATATTTGATAACTGGTTTCTTCCATGTAATTCTGAATAAAGAGTCATTTTCTAGTCCAAAGATCAAACTAGGAACAAGTTCTTTTTTGTCTAATTGAGAGTAGTTTTAGACAGAAAATAAAAAGCAAACTATACAAAATTTCCATTCAAATCTAGACCCCCCTCCCCCATCCATGCCTCCCCTATCCTCCCACCGAACCCTATGCACTCTGCCATACATGCTGAGTCCTATTCATTCAAGTGTTTGTACCCAAATGTCCTTCAGGGTAAATGTAACCACTGGAGTCTTGTCATCCCATCCAGTGGTCATATGTAAGTCATACTAAGTGAAGTAACACAAATGAAGAAAATCAAGTAAAGAATGTTCTCTCTCATTTGTGGAATGTAGCACCAATCCCTTATATGTGAGTATATAAATTCTGATGTAACACCAGGAGCCAGGTAAAGGGAAAGGATACATGGAGGTAAAGGAAAAGAAACAACTTGAAAGGGGGACAGTAGGGAACAGATGTTACCTGATGTGGGAGCCTGCGAGTGACCCTGCAAAGATGGCACCCAGAGGAAGTGAACAGGGCGGGGCCTGCCTTGTTTTGAAAACCTCCCATTGGCTGAAGAACACTTCCCCCGTCTCTGGGGGCCTGTGATCAGCACCTGATCATTGTTGATGTCTATGTGGCTCTGCCCATGTGGCCGGTTGAACTTTAAGCCGATTGGATGCATTCGGGAGGGGATTTGGGGAGGGAGGATTTCCAAACTGCGGTTTTTGCCTTTATAAGCTCTGTGACACCTGCAATAAATGAACTCCTGCTTGACAAGATTCCCTGTGGCGTCTGATTGTCCTCGGCAAGGAGGGCTGGCGGAAAGGGGCCGGACAGGCATCCCTCTTTCCCTAATCTCCCCTGTGGGTGGCTTCTTTGGAGCAGGCCATGTCTGCTGGAGGCTGGAGGGCCCCCACAACCTGAGGGAGGTGGAAAAAGTGGGAGTAACTGGCAGGGAGGAGAGGAGGGAGGGACATGCAAGGGACCATGATATATCATATTCTTAACCCTGTGTGTCACTGTGTCTTCAGCTAGAAATAAAGTCATTGCACAGGAACTGAAGTGAAGGTGTATTGGAGTAAAAACCATACTGATTCAGCATTAGTGATATCTTTGTAAGAGGAATGCCTTGTGAAGGCTCAGGCAGATGTTGGAGTGACTTACCACAAGCCTAGGAACGCTTGAGCTACCAGACACTGGGAGAGGCACGGGGTCTCCCTAGAGGCTTCAGAGGGAGCCTGGCTCTGTCAACACTTTCCTTTCAGTCTTCCCAGCCGTGGAACTGTTAGGAAATAAAGTTTTGTTGTTTAAGCCAGAATACGTGCTGATATTATACTTTTTCTAGGAACCTACTATACCTTTCTAGACTCAAGTGGGGAAGAAAAGAGAGAAAGCTTAGTTTAAAGGTAGCTTAGGAAAACCATAGCTTCTCATCACTTGTGCTGGCAGAAAAGGGGGTTGGTGCTTTCTGGAAGTTTGTAGATTCCCCACTTTCCCTGGCCAGGAAAGAATAGCAAGAGTCTTAGCAGTGAAAAAGAACAGTTAAGCACACGTGTCTGTACTGTTGCCTCCTATTCCCAGACAAAGAGTCATTAGGCTCACTTTACAAACCACTGGGCCAATTGGAAACAGTCCTGGTGCTAGAGCAGCCAAACACTCAAGAAAAACCTACTTTGGGGTAATTTTAAGTACATTGTTTAAAGCTAATCATTCTCTTATTTTTCAGATATGACCTTAATTCCTGAAAATATCAAGCTATTGCATGTCTGCCTGTGGCATTAGCCAGCTCTGTATTTAAGGTCTTTTAGGCTTAAATTAATTTGGAGATAAAATGACAACTAACCAAAGGCTCTTTCATGGATGTACCTTGTCAGGGACACACAGAAGACTGAAGCAGGAGGAGTGGAAGCTCAAGGCCTACCTGAAGAGTTTAGCAAGGCCATGTGGCAAATAAAACCTGTAGAAAGTGCCTGTGGCTTCTAGGCTGGATTAGTTAACTTCCAAAGCTACTTCCCTGATTCTCCTCAGTGAGAACCAGAACCCTGAGAACTTCCTACCCATCTTCTTCCCCAACATAGTTCCTTCCAGAACCATTTATTGTCAACCAGAGTATGCCAACTAGAGTATCTTCTTGACTTTCTTTGAGTAAAGCTTGTTGAGAGGATGGTTCTAGAAGGAGAAGAGGGGGGTATATTTTTCTGTGTGTAAAGGCTACCCACAATTTTGGTCATTTATTTATTGTATTAAGGCAGAACAATTAATATAGAAAAAAGTCTCATAAAATGATATATTTTAAAAATTATTAGTGAATGTTGCTTAAATACTAAGAAATGAAAGCTTTAAAGAAATAAATACATTCAAAATTTTGTATGAAAAATTTATGAGACTATTTCAACTTTTTGTATAGACTGACTAATTCTAATGGGTTTGTAAGACCCCTAAGCAGGAGGGGCATTCCATGTGCTAATGCTGCTGAACCTGGCCTGTGAATCACATGGTACCCTGCAACATAGGAAACAGTATTTGCAGATGATTTTTTGGGTCAGGTACAGTAGTAGGATACTCTGTCTGTGCTATTCAATCAATCAATAGGCATCTACTAATATTTAGTTGATATGTAAATAGCAAATGTGACATTTAATTCAACATACTTAAAAATATAGAAGCCTTATTTAGAAAACATCATTAATCAATATTAATTTTATACTTTACTTACTGGATTTTCCTACTTTTATATTTTAATTTTGAACATTAAAAAAAAATTTTTGTATATGAGTGTGTAGCCTTCACGTTTGTAAGTGCATCTGTGTCATGCGATGCCCATGGAAGTCAGAAGGGGATATCGAATTCCCCTGAAACTGGAGTTAGCCCCCATGTGGGTGCTGGAAATTGAACCTGGGTCCTCTGAAAGATAGTCAGTGCTCTTAACCATTGAGCCATTTCTCCAGCTACTCCATTTTATTTTGAAATAAAAACTCAATTAGTTTAAAGAGTAAACTTTGTTACAAACACGTTGTGTTCATCTGTCCATTTAACAAATATTTAACATATGTTTAACAGGCACTGAAATTGTAATGATAGCAAGATAGGCATGCATAGACTTGACCTCATGGGTCTTATCTAGAAAAGACACAGACATGGAATAGTTGGGACAAAACAGGCCTTGCTCAGAATCACTTCTGGAAGAGGACTGTCCAAGATCGAAATCTGGAAGGTGAGAGTTATTCACCAAGAAAAGAGTGAAGGAATAGGAAGGAGGATCATAGGATATGGAAAGAATAAAGTCAGAGTATAAGGAAAGGCACACTGAAAGAAACTCCAACCACCTTCATGTCAGTAGGGCAGAACCCCTTTGGTAGGATAGTGGCTTAGACTGAGAGGGAGGGAACAGTGAGTAATGAAGCTGGAGAGGAACTCAGAGGTCGGGTTAGCGATCTCCTATTTAGACTAAGGATTTCCCAGTTCTCTTCTTTCTGAAGGTCAAAGAGGACTTAGATCCCAGGCAGTAATTAAGAAAGATCAGTCTGGGACAGAGTGTGGAGGACAGACTGTGTGGGACAAGGCCAGAGGGGCAATGGGAGGCTACTGTCACAACTTAAACAAGTCCTCCTTGAAACTGGCATTGTGTAAGAGTAGAGATAAATATATGAATTAAAGATCCATTTAAGAAAAAAGGAACCAGGGAGGTAAATGGGAAAAAAGAGCCTGAAAGATAAGAACAATAAGAGACAGGTGTTACTAAGGGGGAAAGAGGTAAAATGAGGGTATTTAAATGGGAGGGGAGGGGGGGTTATACCAGGAGATATGGGAGTAAAGGGGAAGAAGGAGCTCGAGAGAGGGGATCATAGGAGACAGGTATTATCAAGGGTGAAATGGGGAAAATGATGGTACTTTAACTGGAGAGGGAAGAGGGAGGTTTAGACAGGGAGACAGAAATGAGAGATAAATAATGCTTAACTGGTAGAAAAACAAGGGAAATGTATTAGTTCATAAGCTTACTGAAAAAGATACACATGCATATCTCTACTTGTCTGTGTGTACAGCTGAAGGCTATGTAACAAGAAACAATGCCCGACAGGAGAAACCTTCCTTATAGTTATTGGCCAGGGTAGTCCAAGAGAGTCCCAAAATTACACAGGCTACTGTCACAGCCCTTGATTACTTCCTAGAACTTGAAGGTAAGACCCTGTTGCTGAAAACAGGTCATACTTCGGACACAGGACTTGAAGCAAAGGAACTAGAACTGACTATGAAGCAGCCTCCCTCAAGGCTGTATCTTATAGTTTTGGAGGATGCTATGCAAGCTGCTAAGGGAGAACATCTATCAATAGTCCATCCCCAGCTTTAAGGTCTAACAGCTACAATGACCAGCACAACAAACTACATTGGGGCAGTAGTGGCACTTTTATCTTAAGGGTAATCAACAGCTACCTAACTGAACTTAAAGCCCACTCAATGGGAAGGAACTCATGTGTGGTACCATAAACCTAGGCAAAGATACATGGCTGGAGAAGTCATAGGTCTTAGAGAAAACCCTGAGGCTGTTACATCCTTAGACAAATGTAATTTCTTACTATGTGCTAAATATGGATCCTTATATTTACAGACAAGTATGCTAGTCACCACTCATAGAAGCTTCTTGTGCATCAGAAGGAGATGATCACAGAGTTCCACAACTGGCCACACACAGAGAATAAGTGTCTGTGAAATGCCTAGCCCTAAGTGACACATCTACGATGGAACCTCTACACCTAAGGCTCAGGGAACATAGTGGAACATGGGATAGAGAGAATACTAATGCACTTCTCAACTCTCAACACTGAAGCTCCCTCGTGCAGCAAAGGGCAATGAACACAAAAGGCCACAAATGGACAAAGCAAAGAGAATAAGAGTCTAGAGTGTGGGTCTTTGGACAGCACTTCTATATTAAACTTCACCCCCCTCCCCCAGGGACCAGGGACCATTCTAGAAAAGGGTGTGGAAAGACTGTAAGAGCCAGGGGGAGGAGGTGCATGACCTCAGGGAAACAGAGGATTAAAGGCTTCTGAAACCTTGCTCATATTCATAGCAGTGATGACATCATGCACTAAACCCATGCAAACTCAAGCAGACAAAAATCCAGCATAGAACTTGGGAAATGGGCTGCATTTTTAATTGAAGATCTATTGGCAGATGATCATTGCTATGTGAGTGAGAGCTGATCTTCTTTAAGGGAGCGAGTCTAGATAGGCTGACTAAGCCCAGTGGGTGAACTTGCACTGAGGGATGTCTGGATATGCTAACTTGACTTGATAGACTTTAACATAAAGACGGAATGCATGAAATTTGGTGGGAAGGTTAAGGGATGGTGCGGATGGGCGAAGGGGTATAAAGACAATTGAAGGAGAGAACCAACTCTACAGAGTTGTTTTCTGAATCTCACATATATGCTATGGTATGTATTCCCACATAAAAACATCATGACATGTATACGTAATAAAAAAATTTAAAACATAGCTTAGATAAGACTTTGTAATTGATTAAATTGGGAGGTGAAAAACAGGGAAGAGTGAAGGACAGCTTACACATGAAACATAAAACTTCACTGCTGTAGAATACGGTAGAAATTGGTGGGTGTAAGAAAGCAATCAAAATCTCAGCTGTCAGTGTTATATGGAGGAGTTGTACGGTCTTTTCACATTTCAAGTAGACGTGCATGTTTGGGTTCTGAAGACTCAATTCATAAGTCAGGAGTTTGGACCCACTTCTCAATAGGAAGATTGTAGCTGTCACAGGAGGCGAACAAGCAGAGACATGAGACCTCTCACATGGTGTACTCCACAGACTCCTGCTCAGTCTTTCCCAGATCTCATGGTCATAAAAAGGGCATTGCTTACATTCTAGTAGAAGCAGCAGTGCAGAGAGCTGGTCCCATTGTGCAAGTGGACAGAGAAGATTCTTTCATAACTTGTCAAGAGCTTCATCATTGAGTGCATCACCATATTGCAGTGAGATAGCCCAACTCTAGGGAGACAAGTTGCCATTATCACTGGGATATGTTCTTTGGGGTCTATGAATTTGGGAAAAACAACAAATTTTTCTTTACTGGGAATATTGTAAATACAACAAAAACATTTGCTATCATAATACTCATTAAGTAGCCTGGAAAAATATCTTGCAACATTAAGCTTCCATTCCCTGCACACCCTTCACTAGACCCTTCCAATGTCCATCCATGTTAAACATCCAGTTTCTCTACTACAATATCCCAGTTTAACAACTGCTTTTCATGCTCAGAAATTGATCGGGAACTATTAGCCAAGACTGTTTATTGTTAGGACTGATCTAGACAATGAGTTTTTATTTTCCTTTTCTTCAAGAAATTTTGAGGGTCCCTTTTGTTACAGTACTTGGTTCTCACTATCTTCATCTAACCACAATATCCATGGAACTCAAATTTTCTTTATAATCTTTACAACATAAAATGTAGACGACAAATGTACAGTTAAAGGTATATACAACTTTGACATGAATGAAACCGCTCACATCCTACAGCTTCTCTTTAAACCTGGGTATGCATCTTTGGCTTTTTGCTGTATTTACACATTTGCCAGTATTGTCTATTGTGTGTTTGTTAAGGAAGTTCATGTTTGCCTTGCTAAAGCACTGTTCATTTTTTTTTTCTCAGATCTTTCTGATGTATTACCCTACTGTTTTTATTTGGCAGTTTTTATAATTTGACTTTACAAGAATTTTCCTTTCTCCTGCTCATCCCATCTATAGACTTGTAGATGAATTCTGTAAACTCACAAGTTAGTCTTTCTAGTCTCTCTAGCCAATAAACTTCCACCAATAAACTACTTCATCTAGGGTTGTAAGGATTTGGTCTCATAAACGTCTTTGGCAGTCTGCCGAAGCCCAGACCATTTTTGAATATAGTGTTTTAAAGCATATATGCAAACACCTGATTTAGCAAAGAAAGTCAAGCACATTGAAAGACATCTGTTAAAATAATGAAATTTCAATATATGAATGTTTCGTTGATGCATCAAATAATAAAATGTATAATAGTGTTTTATAAAATCTATGGTTTCCTCTAATGATAAAAGCCACAGGTACTGTTAATATTTCTGTTTAAAATTATTCATGTAATTTTCCTTGACAAAATTATACATATTTATCAATACAGAATGATGTTTTGATATAATGTATACATAGGCACCTTGTAGAATGGGTAAATTAAGCTAATTAACATCTATATTATTTCACACACTTATTTTTTCTGTAATGAAAAACTTAAAATCTGCTAAGCCATTTTTCAGTGTACAGTACATGGTTCCATTTTTTAAGTGTACAATACATGATTGTTCACCTAGAGATGCCTCTTGAATTTACCCCTCCCATTTAACCTGAAATATTGTGTTCTTTGGTCACTACCTCTCCCCAGTTCCCCAGGCCCCATCTCCCTGATACCCATCCTAATCTGCTTCTGTGAGTTTGAGCTTTTGGGAATCTACTTGTAATTAAGATAATGACACTTGAGTTTCTGTGTCTGGCCTATTTCAGTTATCTAAATGGTGCTCTGACTATTTCAGTGATTTTTTTACCTACATTCAAAATCAATGGAAATGCTAATTTTCAATTAGAATTCAGGGAAGAGAATAATGTGAACATTGATTCCTACAGTAGTTAATGTATGCAATGTGTTGCACCCATGCATGCTTGAAGAGTGTCAAGACCCTGCCTGAAGTCCTCTGTGCTTTTGAGATTCATCTATTATGTTAAGTGCTCCTTAAATCCCCTAGATCCAGTTACCTACCATTTTCTGATAGTATTTTTATTGTAGAATAATTATTATGATTGCTTGGTATTCAAGATGGCATCTAACATTTTATCAGCAATCAATAAATGTTTGAGACAAAAATAATATGCACATAATCTTAAATTTTTAAGGTCATACTTTAGTCAACTAGTTTAAGGAACAAAATATATGTCTAGTCAAGGTTTGTCTGAGAATCTTTGGGTTTTGCCCAGCTTTATCTACATAGCACATGGTAACTAAAAGTTCCAGACTGGTGGAACTAACCTTCTTGGGTGTTTAACAGACATACTTTGAGGCAATATTAATCTGGCCAGAGGGACTTAAAGAACAGTTTTTGCTCCTTGCCCTCCTAGGTCGACTAGTTCCAGGGGACTATGAGCATCTCCCAAAATGTCCTGTAATTGTGGTGGGTCACCTGTCCTCTTGTTCAGGGAAGCCATGGAGACCCCACCAGATGGACTTGAACCAGTGTCCAGTCTATAAAGAGGAGGGTCAACTCAGAGGAAACATTTCCTCCATGCTTCCAAGTAAAGCCAGCTATGGTTGAGCAGGACCTTTGACTTACCTTCACATAGATGGAACTGGTAAAAGAAAGGAGCCAGGGGCCCCTCCCAATCCCACGTGACCCCTGAAAAACAGATCCTCAACCAACATTAAGAGTAAAAATAGATTGGTTTATTTGGGGTCTTAAACACCCAAAAGGAAAGTATAACCAAAGTTTAAAGTGATCAGTATATTTCTTTAAGAGTTCAAAGGATTACATTTCCCAAACATTAGGCTTAAGTACATGTTTTTAAGTGAATCTAAAACCTAGACAACTTCTGTTAATTTCCAAGGTTACCAATAATAAAAAGACCTCAATTTATTTACTTCTAACCAGGATCACAGGGCCCAGGCCCCGACGTCCAATCGGAAGCCTCCTTCTGGCACTGGCTCCTTGACATAATTTTAACCTTTCATTCTGTTTAGAATGTGTTCATTTTTCCTGAGTTGAAGCTATTAGTTTATAACAGAGTTTTCAAGGTATTTTCATACTTTAAAAACATACAAATAGAAAGACTAATTGCACTGCTAGATAAAAATATACTTTAATGATTACCAACAAACAAATAAATGCTTCTATTTATGACTGAAAACATAACCAATAGTGGAATATTAGTTGTTTACAGGCACTTATCTGAAAAATGTGTTTGGAGATTATAAATAACCTTAACTCGGTAAACAATATGCTTACAAGAAAAAAAGCATTTCAATTAATTTAAATGTATTAAGCTGTTTACAATTTAAATGCAAATTTAACGTCAACTTTATCCAGTTCAGCTCTCTATAAAGCCAGACATCCAAGATCAGCTGAGGTGGGCTGACAGGTTGCTTCAGCCATTATTTAAAGAGTAGGTAGGCAGAGTCCCTGAGGAATAATAATATGGCATGGATTCCAAAGCAGAGTTGCAGCCAGTTGAAGATGATTCTAGGGCTTCTTAGCTATCTTGGGCAGGCCCTAGAGAAGGCTGTGCATGCCATGTGTGTGGTCCATTCAGGAGCTCATTAGCTCCCTCCTCCCATTCTCTTATTTCACCCTCTGCCTTTGATTCTTCCTACATGGGCTGCATCAGGGCTGACATCTAACTGGCCACAAAATCTTATAACTATTTTAATTAGCATAATTTTTAAAAATTATTTATTTAATAACAACATACGTAGAAGAAGCATTTCATTACAACAGCATTGGCATATTAAATAACAATTTCCAGAGCTAAGATGCATCTCTTTCAAAATTGACTGTAAATTTTTAGGTTTACAGTTGAATTATTACAGTTATACAATATTGTACTCAATATAAACCCTATAAGACATAAAATTGAATGAGATTTTAACCTTTAAAAAAGATCTCCATTTCATTATTAAAGTACACAGTTTCATACAGAAAAATTCATTTGTAATACAATTGACATTAAGATGTTTGCACATGTGTTTCCAATCTCTGTATATCTGATTATTACTAGTCACAGTCGGTTATTTTCTGATATCCTTGGCATCTCAGCATGGATATAAAGTCATCAGGTAGATTTCAATGGTAATGTTTTTCACATCTACTAATTATTAAGGAGCAAAATCTTATGCTTTGAAGAATTTTTTTGATCATTATTTTTTTTAATTTTAATAACTACATGACTAGAAGAAGCATTTCACTATAGCTTTAACATATTCAGTAACACACTCCAGAGCAAGAGTACATCTCTTTCACAAGTGGGTGCAAGTTTCTAGGTTCACAGTTGAATTAATACATTATACAATGTTGAACTCATTATAAGCCCTGTAAGACATTAAATTGAGTGAGTTTTTTAACCTTTAAAAAAGATCTCCATTTTATTTTAGAATATATTGTTCCTTGCAGAAAGACTCATTGTTTTTGCTACTAACACTGAGATATTGGCGCATGCATCTCTAATCTGTATGTATCTGATTATTACTAGTCATAATCTGTTGCACTTGAATCCTTGGCGCCTGTGTATGTGTATAAAGTCATCGAGTAGATTTCAGGGGTAATGTTTATCACCTCTACTAATTAGCATGGTGTAAATCTCCATGCTTCCTCCTCAAATATAATACATTTTTTAAAATTTGTTGTTTTTGTGTGTGCGTGTGTATATCACACAGAACATCCCAAACCATCTTATTCAACTATACACCCACTCCCCAGATGGCACCCTCCCATAGCCTCCCTCCCCCACTAGAGCCCTTATACTCTGAAATCCCTGGTACTGTCTGCTGTGTTGTTGGCACCCCTAGCCATTCCCCAATACTTGCCCTTTTGGTGGAGCTAGTCAGCCTATCTAGAGGTCTTTGTTTTAGGAGGGTCAGCTGTTCCTTATCTACCAGCAATCAGTTGTCAGTATTCCTTTAGATAAGATTGGAGACTGCAGTCCATTTTCCCAGTTCTATGCTGGGTTACTATCTGGGAGTCCGTTTGGCCACCCTGGCCAACAACTCAAAAGAAGGTATCTAGCATTGTTGTTTCTTATGTAGCCTTTAGCTATGCATATGGACTCTTAAGAAATTATATTGGCCCCTTTAATCTTTGGTTATACTTTCTTTTTAGGTGTTTAAGGCCATATAGTTGGCCCAGATTAATGAATTTAATTTTACTCTTAAGGTCGTTTGAGGATCTGTTCCTCAGGGGTCACATGGGTTTGGAAGGAGCCCCTGGCTCCTTTCTTTTCCCAGTTCTGCCTATGTGAAGATAAGTCAAAGATCCTACTCAACCATGGTTGGCTTTGCTTGGAAGCATGGAGGAAATGATTCCTCTGTGTTGACCCTCCTCTTTGTAGACAGGACACAGGTTCAAGGTTCTAGCACAATATTTTTACAAAATGTTGTTAATGTTAGACCATGGTAGCTTTTTGTTTGTGTGAAAAAATATTTTTCTATGTTTTAAAAATATTTGGGCCTCTGCTTCCCTGGACTTGCATGACCCACAGGCCTCTCTCTCTAGGGTAAGCTGATCATGCCTTCCATGCCTTGACTCCCCCAGCCTCATTCACACTCCCATCTCCCCCGCCAGTCTCTCCTCTTAGCCTGGGTCCTGTGCCGTTCCTTCTCTTGGCATCCCAGACACCTGGGGAACCACCACTGCTTCCTGAATCTTTGCATCCAGACCAACTCAATTCCTTCTCTGGTCCCCAGGAGCCCACAGGGCCTGGACCCGCCCTCACTTCCCTCTACTTCCCTGGGCCTGCATGACCCACCAGCCTCTTTCCTGGATGCCTGGGCTGACCTTCCCTCTTCCTAATCCTTTGCATCCAGACCAACCCAGCTCCTCAGTGCAGTCCGGAGGAGCCCCTGGGGCTGCTTCCCACCCCCATCTTCCTTTGCATCTCTGGGTGGCACAACCACCAGCTGCCCTAGACCAGCATCTTTCCTGGGCCCAGCTCCAAGGCCAGTCCAACCCCCAAATTCCTGAGGCCAAAGTCTTTCCTGGAGGGATCCAGACCTTAGGAGAAAGCCTGGGAGCATCTGATACTCATCTGACTTGGGCCTCTGTGGGAACTCCTGAAGACAAAAGCAATCTGGCCACTCCAATATAAAATCAAAAGAGAGAATCAGAAGCTTAGAGGAACCAGCTTTTCATGCCCAAATAGCAAACCACAAAGATACATAAAGTTGACAAAAATAAGCAGACCTAAACTTGAAGGCTTGAGTCTCACACAAGAATCAGAAACTACAAAAGATATTCACAAATCAAAATCACAAAATAAATAAATAAATAAATAACATGAAAAAGCAAAATAACATATCCCCACCAAATAACAATAGTCCTCTAGAGGCATACAATGAGAACCCCCTAGAGATAATGCAGGACATGGAACTCAAAAGAACAATTATGAACATGATAAAAGAATTCAGTGAATTTAAAG
>NW_008348218.1:2584195-2584696 GCF_000622305.1 Nannospalax galili | reverse complement strand
GTATAAAGGAAAACCCGTTAGGATTACAGCTGACTTTTCAGTGCAAACTATGAAAGCCAGAAGAGCCTGGACCAAAGTATTTCCAGTTTTAAATGACCACAGATGTGAGCTCAGATTACTATAGCCAGCCAAAATGTCTATTATAGTTGAAGGGGAAAGAAAAATATTCCACGACATAAATAGGCTGAAGGAATTCATGTCCACAAAACCAGCCTTTCAGAGAGTTCTGAAAGCAAGACAAAGAGCTGAAGAAAGGAATGACTATTCCCAATGGGTTGTGGAAAGAAATTCAAGGAAGGTATGGCTGTAGAAAAGTAAAGCTATATCAAGGATTTGAACAGAAATAAAAATGACAGGATTCAATACTCATCTTTTATTAATAACTTTAAATATTAACAGACTGAACTCCTGAGTCAAAAGACACAGAGTAGATGAATAGATTAAGAAACAAAACCCATTTTTTTGTTGTCTGCAAGAAACTCATCTCACTTTCAAGGACAG
>NW_008348218.1:2583326-2583973 GCF_000622305.1 Nannospalax galili | reverse complement strand
AAAACAGTACTACATAACTTTAAGACCCAGATTAATCTCAAATTACTAATAATAAGGGATTTCAATACCCCATCGTCACAATCAGATAGGTCAACACGACAAAGATTTAACAGAGAGACATCTGAATTAAACAATACCATGTATCAAATGGACTTAAGAGACATCTACTGAGTATTCCACCCAAGCACCAAAGGACATACTTTCTATTCAGCACCCCATTGAACCTTCTGCAAAACTGACCATATACTGGGGCACAAAACAAACCTCAACAGAAACAAAAAGATTGAAATAATTCCATGCGTTCTATCAGACAACAATGCAATAAAACTTACAGTCAACACTGGAAGAAGCTCTACTCACCACATGAACACATGGAGATTAAACAACACACTCCTGAATGATGAATGGGTCAAAAGAGAAATTAAGAAAGAAATAAAAGTATTCCTGGAACTAAATGAAAAGGAAAATACAACACAACAAAACCTCTGGGGCATGCTGAAAGCAGTCCTTAGAGGGAAGTTTCTAGCTCAAAGTGCCTATATCAAAAAATCAGAAAGAACAAAAATAAATGACTTAACATTGCAATTCAACACACTTGAAAAGCAACAAAGAAGGAAACCCAAACCCAGCAGACAAGAAGAAATAAT
>NW_008348218.1:2580864-2583057 GCF_000622305.1 Nannospalax galili | reverse complement strand
ACAGACCCATAACATATAAGGAAATTGAAAAGGTAATAAAAGCCTCCCGACTAAAAAAAGCCCAGGACCAGATGGATTTACAGCAGAATTCAGTCAGAGATTTAAAGAAGATCTACATCCAATATTAAAAAAGATAGAAATGGAGGGGAGAACTTCCAAATTCTTTCTATGAAGCCAGCATCGCTCTAATACACAAATCAGGTAAAGATGAGGAAGCTATAGACCCATATCCTTAATGAACATAGATACAAAAATTCTCAACAAGGTACTTGCAAACCACATACAGACACACATCAAAAAGATCATCCACCATGATCAAGTTGGCTTTATCCCAGAGATGCAGGGATGGCTCAATACACATAAGTCAATAAATGTCACAAATCATATAAATGGGTTCAAAGACAAGAATCACACGGTCATCTCAATAGACGCAGAGAAGGCCTCTGACAAAATTCAACATGCATTTATGTTCAAAGTCCTACAGAGAACTGGACTGGAGGGAATATACCTTACCATATTTATAGCCATATATAACAAACCCACAGCCAACATCATTCTGAACAGAGAAAAACTGGAAGCATTCCCACTGAAATCAGGAACCAGACAAGGCTGTCCCCTATCTCCACTTCTCTTTAACATAGTGTTTGAAACTCTTGCAAGAGCAATAAGACAAGACCAGGAAATTAAACGAGTAATAATTGGAAAAGAAGAGATCAAATTATCCCTTTTTGTCGACCATATGATATTATATCTAAGAGATGCTAAAAATTCCACCAGGAAACTCCTAGAAATTATTAACATGCTCAATATTTACAAAAGCCTGTAGCCTTTCTATATACCAATAATAAGCAATCAGGGAAAGAGCACATAGAAACACTCCTGTTCACAATAGCTACAAAAAAATAGTAAAATATCTCGGAGTAAACCTGACCAAAGACATTAAAGAGCTCTACAATGAAAATGTTAAATCTTTAAAGAAAAAGATTGAGACATCAAAAAATGGAAAGACTTCCCATGCTCATGGATTGGAAGAATTAATATTGTGAAAATGACCATCCTACCAAAAGTCATTTATTGATTCAATGCAATGCTAATTAGAATCCCCATGACATTTTTCACAGAATCAGAAGAAACCATCCTAAGATTCATTTGGAAGCCCAAAAGACCTCGGATAGCCAAAGCTACCCTCAGCACTAAGAACAATACTGGCTGCGGAGGGGGGGGTTACTATACCAGATTTTAAGCAGTATTACAGAGCTATAGTCATAAAAACAATATGATACTGGCAGAGAAATAAACCCTTAGATCAATGGAACAAAATTGAGGACCCAAATATCAGTAAATGCAATTTCAGCCACCTGATATTTGACAAAGGAGCTAAGAATATTTACTGGAGGAAAGACAGCATATTCAGCAAATGGTGCTGGCAGCAAATGGTGCTGGCAAACCTGGATCTCCACTTGTAGAAGAATGAAACTAAACCCCTATCTTTCACCCTGCACAAAAGTCAATTCCAAATGGATCAAAGACCTCAATGTAAAGCCTGAAACTGAAACTGTTAGAAGAAAACATTGACAAAAACCTAAAAGATATAGGTGTAGGAAAGGATTTTCTAAACCAGACATTGATGGCTCAGGAAACAAGGTCAAGAATCAACAAATGGGGCCTCATTAAACTAAAAAGCTTCTTTACACCAAAGGAGGCAACCAGGGAAGTGAACAGAAAAACCACAGAATGGGAGAAAATCTTAACTAGCAGCATATCCAACAGAGGTTTAATAGCCAGAATATATAACGAACTCAAAAAACAGAGAATCAAGACAAGAAGTAACCCAATTTAAAAAAGAAGTAAAGATGGTTATGAAGCATCTTAAAAGATATTCAACATCACTAATAATTAGGGAAATGCAAATTAAAACCACTTTAAGATTTCATCTTAACCCAGTCAGGCTTGCTAAGATCAGGAGAATAAATGATACCTAATGTTGGAGAGGATGTGGATGGAACTAGAAACTGTACTAAGTGAAGTAACACAGACTCAGAAAAAAAAAAAAACGACGTATGTTCTCCCTCATGTGTGTATCCTAGAACCAAACCTTGATAAGTTAGTATGTATCCAGACATAACTACAGGAACCAGGATAATGAAAAGGAACCAGGGAGGTAAAGGAAATTAGTGTTAAATGAGATCATGA
>NW_008348218.1:2579630-2580707 GCF_000622305.1 Nannospalax galili | reverse complement strand
AAAAAATGGGGGCACCTTAAATGGGGATACCATGGTGGAAGGGTTAGACAATGTGAGAGATAAATAATGCCTAGGTAGTTTTAAAAACCAGAGGGAACCATATTAGTCCAACAACCTAATGACAAATTATACATACCAGATCAAGAAATATATGCTAGGTAAGGTTTATCTGAGAACAATTGGTCTTTGCCCAAGATTTATCTACATGACACACAGTAATTAAAAGTACCATACTGGTGGAACTAACCTTCTTGGATGTTTAACAGACATACTTTGAGGCCTACACTAATTTGGTCAGAGGGACATAAAGGATAGTTTTGCTCCTTGTTCTCCTAGGTCGATTAGTACCAGGGACTATGAACATCTCCCAAAATGTCCTGTAATTGTGCTGGGTCACCTGTCTTCTTGATCCAGGAGGCCGAGGAGACCCGATGAGATGGACTTGAACCAGTGTCCAGTTTAGTCCAGTTTACAAAGAGAATGTTCAATACAGTGGAATCATTTCCTCCATGTTTCCAAGAGAAGCCAACCATGGTCAAGGAGAACTTTGACTTATCTTCACATATGTGGAACTTGTAAAAGAAAGGAGCCAAGGGCTCCTCCCAAGCCCATGTGACCCCTGAGGAACAGATTCTCAAATGACCTTAAGAGTAAAAGTAAATTGGTTTATCTGTGCCAACTGTATGGCCTTAAACACCCAAAAGGAAAGTATAACCAAAGATTAAAGGCACCAATATAATTTCTTAAAGAGTCCATATGCATAGCTAAGGGATACATAACAAGCAACAATGCCAGAAAGAGATACCTTCTTTTGAGTTGTTGGCCAGGGTGGCCAAAGGGACTCCCAGATAGTAACATAGCATAGAACTGGGAAAATGAACAACAGACCCCAATCTTATCTAAAGGAATATTGACAACTGATTGCTGCTAGATGAGTAACAGCTGACCCTCCTAAAACAAAGGCCTCTAGACAGGCTGAGTAGATTCACCAGATGGACATGTAGTGGGGAATGGCTGGGGTGCTGACAACACAGCAAGCAGACATATCATAATATATGATATATATAATATATGATA
>NW_008348218.1:2558542-2579584 GCF_000622305.1 Nannospalax galili | reverse complement strand
CATTTGGGAAGTGGGTATATAGATGAATAAGATTGTTTGGGATGTTCTGTGTGATATACACACAAAAAAATCAACAAATTAAAGACATATTTGAGGGGGAAGCATAAAAATTTACTTCGTATTAATTAGCAGAAGTGATAAACATTATCATTGAAATCTACCTGATGACTTTCTTGACATACACAGGCACCAAGGATCCAAGTGTAACCGATTATGACTAGTAATACACACATACAGATTAGAGATGCATGCGCCAACATCTCAGTGTTGGTAGCCAAAATAATGAGTCTTTTTGTAAGGAATACATTCTAAAAAGATTAGAGACACATGTGCCAACATCTCAGCATTAGTAGCAGAAACAATGAGTCTTTCTGTAAGAAACAGCATATTTTAAAATGAAATGGAGATCTTTTTAAAGATTAAAAACTCATTAAATTTTATGTCTTACAGGGTTTATACTGAGTTCAATATTGTATAACTGTATTAATTCAACTGTGAACCTATAAACTTACAGCCACTTGTGAAAGAGATGTACTCTTGCTCTGGAGTGCGTTATGAATATGTTAAAGCTGTAAAAAAATTGGCATGTGGACAATCCTGGAGACAATCATTAATGGTGCTCCAGCCATTCCTGCTTTGTGCTTGGGGTTCCAGATGCTTTTCTTTCCTTTTAAAATCTGTTTGTTCCAAGTTAATAGAAAAAAAGCCTATGAAAAACTGTAAGGATAAATGAGGTCAAATGAATATAAAATATTTGGAAAAGAATTGTAATTACCATTTTTTTTTCTTTCTCAAACACCATGGTTAGATTTCTTACTCTGAGAAAGAAATGAAACCCTTATATTTTAAGCAAATCTTGGAAGAAAACGTTCAGAACAATCTGGGAACAGTGGAGCTACAACTGCATCTCATCCTCCCCTAAGAGAACACCCATTCCAACTTCAGGAGGGGTTGTTATTACAAGTGCACAGCGAGGTGGATAGGGCTTTGGGAATCACACAGGCCAAGATCCCCACCCACAACCCCTGTGGAACTAGATTTCCTGTGCTGCCAAGTCCTGGGCTCAAGCCATTTTCTATCTCCTATCTTCCTTTTTGTGGGTTCTTTTTGTATTCCAATTTTTTGTGTGTGTGTGTTTGTGTGTGTGTGTGTGTATGTGTGTGCTCAGCCCCTCCAGTTCTGCCCAAGGCAAAATGCTGCAGGGATTAGAAAGATGAAGCCGCTAAGTCAAATCGATAGTGACAGCCAGTGAATGCGTATAAATTCCAACAAGCAAATGTTCAACATTGTCTCTTGGGCCTTCCACTGACATTAACATCACTAAATTTCCTGATTTAAGGTCTTAGAGAAACAAAAATCAAATAACTAACCAAGTGTCAACTATTCATAACCTTCAGGCTAAGAAATTTGTTCTTCATTAATCTCAAATTAGAGTACTTGTGTTTACTCACATTTAGGCTAGAAGCCTCCAGTATATAGAAGCGTATTAGCTATAAATCAGAAAAGAGACAGGAAAACACTTCAGCTCGCTTAGCCACTCGCAGTGTTGTGCGACTCTTTAGCAGTTAGACAACATGTCCTGAAAAGGTGGGCTGGGAATTGCTCCTAATGCTGGAAGTAATCTAATTCAACTCATCTGCATTGATGACATCATAGTTCTGTCTCCTAAACCTACTGGTCATGTTGATCCAAGGGATGATTTCTTTAGACCACCAAGATGTATAATTTAGATTATGATGAGCTCTGGAAAACCTATCTACCAACTTCCTAACTAACCAACTGACTAACATAAATAGATAGACAGATGATAGATAGATAGATAGATAGATAGATAGATAGATAGATAGATAGATACACACACATATATGTATAGCTACTTATGGTATGCATACACATATGGGTAAATTGTATTTTCATTTTTTAAAATATTTTAATACTTTATTATTTTTATTTTATGTGTATGAGTGTATTGCCTACATGTATGTTAGTGCACCCATGTCATGCAATGTCGCGGTGGTCAGAAGAGGGCTTCGGATTCCCCTGGAACTGGAGTTAAGGATGGTTTGTAGCCACCATGTGGGTGCTAGGAATCGAACCTGGGTCCTCTGTAAGAGCAGTCAGTGCTCTTAACCACTGAGCCATCTCTCCAGCCCCTCATTTTTATTGTATAGGTCTTGGTCATTTTTAGGCTGTAATATAGAAATAATGTGTTAGCTTTCCACACAATATTGGCTATAAAAGTTTATTTTAACACTTAAAACTCATTGAAATTGAAGTTTTCCACGCACATGTGTTGGGGGTCCTTTTGTGGAACAGAGGTCAATTTCACATGTCTTTCTCTGCAGTTCTCCATCTTACTTTTTGGCACAGGGCCTCTCACTGACACTGAGGCTAACTGTTTCAACTAGGTTGCCTGGCCACAAGCCCCAGGATTTCCTTTTCATCCCCCACCGCAGTGTTCAAATTACACCTGCCATCTTACCTGACTTTTTATATGCTCTCAGAGATCTGAACTTGAGCCTTCATGCCTGTGCATTAAGCAGTTTACCCACTAGGCTATCTCTCCAGGCTAAAATGTTCCCAGAGGTACACTTAAAATAATACTTTAATGTTCTATTTTGTATGAAGACAAACAAAATCGAAACCCAACATTTACATTAAACATAATAAATTTTTATGAACTGACACTGTGTCGGTAAGAATTTTGTTTAGTATTTAACATTTAAGGGATTGTGATAAACATAATTCCCAACATGATAACATTTAAACTGAAATAACTTCTATTTTTCAATACATGTTAAGCTTTGTGAAGGAAAACACCTAGTGACTGAAAAATACCTGATAGAGCGAAAGACATTTCGTTCAACACAATGTTACTTCTTTTGCACTGTAATGATTAGGCCAACTTGATTATAGTGTATTGTGTGTGTATTTACTCATTTTTACTACAAACAGGAATAATATATAAAGATTTCAAAATTAGGAATGAAAGTTTCGGGCATGAATTTAATTTTCAAGATGCTACTGTGATTAGCTTGTACACTGAAGTAGAACACCAAGGCAACAAGCTCAAAAAGCACCTTTGGGAAGTCTTCAGAAGTTGATATTAGCTAAGGACTTGGCAGCAAATGAGGAGGCAGCGAGGAGTGGAATTCTGAGGGACACTCGATCCTCTGCTCCCCATTAGGCGATGGCTTTCTGCCGGCATCAGCGCATAAATCAATAATGGAAATGCCAAAGCATTTTTGATATTTTTCTGAGCCTGTTTACTGCTGGGGAAATCTTCCTTTTTCCCTTTAAAGCCTTAGCCTGCATTCCTATAAACACACACCCACACTTAGCACTTGAGGCAGTAAGCTGTAGAATTGGAACCCAGTGAAGACAGCAATTAAGGCATTTGTTTCTGTAAATGCATAATAGGGTAGATTGGTGTTATGCTATTACCTCTGAATTTCTTCTTCCTTTAGGCAGTGATTGGTACACTTAGTCATGCTAGAATTTTCTCTGGGTTTAATATGAGTGAATATGTCGGTCCTCTTTACTTTATGCCTCTATCCCAAATGAGGTTCCAATGGCTTTGAGGAGTCAAACTGAAGCTAGTCCAGGAGTCAGCGCACCCTAGCACAGTTGTTCAGAGGTTGTCACTCACTATGAGAACACGTGAAGGCTGTTAAAGATGTAATGACAAGATTGTTTTCATCTTCTATTTACAATTTCTCCAGTGGAAAAATGAAAATCCTTTCATAGTTATATTACAAAAGCTATTGAGCTTCGTAGTAAGTTTAATTTAATTTTCTTATAGAAAAGATTCTTTATAATCCTGAGTAAATCTTCCTTTAGACAGTTTCTTAAAATACTAACTGCAGTGATTGCTCTGAGGTTGTTTCCCTCCGAAGATCTCCATAAGAACCCAAAGAGTGTCTCTCACAATACCATGAATAGTCATATTTCTCCCAGGGGCTCGATGGAAAAACCTGTAACTACCACATTAAGTTTTGAGACCATGGTGCCTAACTCTTGTGCGAAATTTACTTGAGAAATTGATTAATTTAATTCTAAGATGAAAAACTAGATGTTTAACATTAGGTAGGAGGCAAACACTTTAACTCAGTATGGTTCACTCTTCTCGTCTGCTACTGGTGCAATAGACACCCTCACTGCTCAAAGTGTGGTTCCTTTTGAGAGCTTGTTTGAAATGAAAAATCTCAGATCCAACTTAAACGTCTGCACTTAGATCTCTTATACTTGTCTCAGTTTCTTTCTATTGTGATAAAAACACTGACCAAAACCACTTGGAAGGGTAACAGTTTATTTCTTCTTCAGCATATAGCTCATCATGGAGGACAGGCAGGGCAGGAATTGAGGCACAGACCATAAAGGAATGCTTGTTACTGGCTCGCTCCTCAGGCCTGTGCTCAACCTGCTTTCTTATCCAACCCAGGACACATGCCCAAGGGTGGTACCTCTCACACTGGGCCGGGCCCTCTCACATCACTCAACAATCAAGAAACGCCTCACAGACATATTCACAGACCAATCCAGTGGAGGAAATTCCTTCTCTGATGTTCCCTCTATGCAGGTATGTCACATGAACAACTGAAGCTCTCCTGCACAACTGTTTCCTTGTCAACTTGACACACAAACATGTCACCATTAAACCACAAATATTCTATTTCTTAGTTCCAAGATCTGATGTTATTATCACAATATAAAACAGTGCAATTTTAACAGCCCCAGAGTCCTTAAAAAGTTTAAACATTTTAAGAGTTCAAAGTGTATTTTAAAAGTCTCTTGGCTGTGGACTCCTCCTGTAAAGTCCAAAACAAGTTACAGTCTGTCTTATTTCAGAAGGGAAGAACTGGGCACACTTAAGTAAAACCGAAGTCTAGCAATATAGCTCATTGTGGGACATCTGGGATTCATTCATGATCTTCTGGGCTCCAAAGAGCTTCAGCAGCACCACTTCTCTGACTCTGCCATCCATAGCACACAGTTTGTCTCATAGACTCAGATCACTCTACCCCACACCTTCTGCTGCCCTTGGTGGTCATCCCATGTCCTGGTATCTCCGGTATGCTGAGGACTTCATTGCAACTGAGGTTATACCTTCATCATGGCCTTGCCTGACCTCACAGGGTACCAAGCCTCAGATCCCCTCTATGACCCCTTAAATCTTGGGGAAATCTTCATAGAAATTAAGGTTGCACTTTCACCAATGGCCTTTCCTGGCCTCTCACAGTAACAAACTTCAGTTGTTTTCTATGACTGCTTCATGCCTTCAAACACAGTACCATGTAGGAGACTCTTACACATTACCAGATCCTTCTTCCAGCTAGAGATGGAGGCTTGGGTCCTCTCTAGACTCCAGCTCCTGTGTGCTGATCCTAAAGAAACACGTCCCAGAAGATTTCACCTCAGTGATACTGGTCTCCTGTTCTCACAGCTGAGTTTTCAGCCATAACTGACCAGCATCAGTTGTCCCAGTAAAGCAAAGTTTCACTTTAGTGGCTCTGGTCTCTTGTCAGTTACAGCCAATTCTTCAACCCCAACTGACCTGAAACTACAGTTTTGATTCAAAATGTCTCAGAAACAGCCCTGATAGTCTCTGCTTCCCTTGAAGCCCCACAAGCCATCATCTCACTTTTCAGCACTATCTTCCAAGTTCCTATATAACAGGCCACTGAGATTTAAGAATTTTTCTTGAATTTTCCAAAGATCCAAAACCTTTCACAATCCTCCTAGACATACACGGTCAGGTTCATCACAGCAATACCCTACTCCCAGGATGAATTTCTGTCCTAGATTTTTTTTTTTGTATTGCTATGATAAAAACACCGAGCAAAACCAATGTGGGAAGGAAAAGGTTTGTTTTACCTTCAGCTTATAGTCCATCATGGAGGGAAGCTGAGCCATGAGCTCGTGGAAGGAACTGAAGCAGATTGTGGAGGAACACTGTTTAGTGGCTTGCTCCTCAAGGCTGTGTGCAGCCTGCTTTCTTATACTATCCAGTACCACCTGCCCATAGTGGTCAGGGCCTTCCCACAATCAAGAAAATGCCCCACAGACATGGCCACGACCAATGCGGGGGAGATAATTCCTCAGTTGAGGGTCCCTCTAACCAAGGTGTGTCAAGTTACGAAGCTATCCAACATGTATTTTAACAGAATCTGCAATTTTAATAAAAAGTCTTTGTAGAGAGGCATATATGCCATAAGGTTCAGAAAGCACTGCTGGAAACTGTGGAATGTGCTCTATGGAAAACATGGCAGATGTTTTATTCAAGCTTTGCTGCAAATGCAGCCTGTTTGCTGTTGGGACTACTTCTAGGAAGTGAGAGCTACTAGAAGCTGCTTCAGTGCTTAGTCTCTACCACACAGGTCTAAGGATGCTCAGAAGAGCTAAATCTTAGTCCTCCCTCTTCTGACATACTGTGTCTCCTGTAGTCACTCTCCTCATCACAGGCTGCTGTTCTTTCTGCTATGTGCACTGCCACAGTGTTCCAAATGTTCAAATTGGCTCCATGCTTTCTATGTTTAACAAGATATCCGTGGCCATATGATCTGGTGAAGCCAGTGTGCACTCATACAAATGGCAATGGAATTAGATTATATTGACTATTAAAACAAGCACTTTCATTGTGAAACTGCCACATTCCTAACTTTTATTTCACTTTCATTAACACTTATCAGCGTAAATGTAGATTGCAAAGGGATATCTGCCTACTAACAATGGTGTGATTTCCGTTACACAAACTGTGGAGGGGTACTAATGTGTGTCAAATGTTGTCAGGAGTCCTTAGACTTCCTCAGCCCTTTCCTCATGATATTGTATCTTTTCTGGAGAAAGGGTCTCCCTATAGCCCCACTTGGCCTGGAGAGCTCCATGTAGATCAGCTGGCTTCCATCTCAAAAAGATCCACCTGCCTCTGACTCATGAGTGCTGGAATTAAAGGCATGTGCCACAGTACCAAGCTTGATATGGTATCTTTAATTATTTAGTCAAATACTAAAAGCAAACAGTTTTAACTTTATTAATCTATATTTTCTTAGTAAAAGAGTTATTGGGGGGCTGGAGAGATGGCTCAGTGATTAAGAGCACTAACTGCTCTTGCAGACGACCCTAGCTCGATTCCCAGCATTCACATGGTGACTAACAACCATCCTTAACTCCAGTTCTAGGGAAATCTGACACCAGCTTCTGACCTCTGGGGTCATTGCATGACACAGGTGCACTTACACACATGCAGGCAATACACTCATACACATAAAATAAAAAAAATAATAAATATTTTTAAAAGCAGTTGCCGAGATCTCTGGCTTGAGAACAAATGACCAACTGTTGACTGCAAGTTAGAATGTCACCCTAAGCTGCTAGACTGTATCTCACTTGAGGTTTGCTTTCTGCACAGTGACACTTATCTCTGATTTGGAAGCCTCAGTCTGGCACCATTTATGGATGCAGAATCTACACAAGCATTTGTATATATGCTTATTGTCAATCTCTGTTGTGTATACAGTCATTTGTCAGGCACTGGGGCTTTAATTTGCATGCATTGTCCTCGACGCCTCATGGTTACTGAAGGACATGGTGGGTCACTAGCAGTAGGGAACATTACCAATGCCTTTGTTGGTTGAGTGATGTTTTAATAAGCTGTAAACTGCCTCTCCTATGTCATTCCCTTGTGCATTCCATTTTTCTCTATTCAAAATTCACCAAGCAAATCATCTGAGCAAGGAAGCACTGATTTATTTGAATAGAGGGTGCCAGTTGACTATATTATGTGCCCTCTTTAAAAAGCAATGAATATACACCTGTAGTTTAAGCAAAACATTTTTACAATAAATAGCTATTCCCTTTAGATGGTTTGAAAAACTTATTCTCCTCTATATGTATTTCATCTAAGAATTTTAGGATGAAGGAGAAAATACTTCTAACTGCCCAGCAGTCTCCAAGATCATCTGAATAGGCTTCGTGGTCAACATGCATTAATTTGGTCTTTGTTTGTTTGTTGCTTTTAAGACAGGGTGTCCGTGTAACCCCAGCTGTTCAGGAACTCTATATGAAGACCAGGCTGGCTTCAATCTCACAGAGATCCACCTGTCTCTGCATTCTGAGTGTTAGGATTAAAGGCATGCTCCACCAAGCCTGACAAATTTGCTCTTAATGATACTCTTAACTCACCATGTTCTGTACTGAAAGCCAAACTTTGGACTTCTACTTGAGCAAATGCAGGCAACATCTGTGAGATCCCAATCCATTTTTTCAATTTCACCTTTACAACAACTGACTGTAAAACCGAGAACAATCAACACTTATGTAACAGTTCTCAACTCTACCTTCCTAGATACTCTGAGAAGCTGGGCATCTAGACTTCTGTAGAATTGTCTGACTAAAAACATTTATTGTGACAGTATTTCCCTTAAAATGTCACAGGACTGCAAGCATTTATTATTCCATATTTTCTGAGGCACTTTTTTGATGTGTGCTTTTACCTACTTGCAGGCTAACAAGTTAGTCTGCCACATAAGTACTAGATGAAAATATCAAGAGGAAGCATAGTTTATTCCAAAACGAATCACAGTAGCTTATATATTATCAGAATATGAGACAATTTGCTGTTTACAATTCCCAAGAGGTAAAGGGACAAGAGCTTGTACCACCTATATGCATAGAAGGAGAAGGAAGGCTGACCTTAGCAAACTCCTAGAGTATCAAATATACCGTCAGCTTTGGTCCATGATCACTTTTACACTGGGAAGTCCTAGATGGAGGCAATATTTCTGTCTTCCAGTAGTTATTTACTATACCAACGTTCTTCAAACAATATTCAGAACAAAGTTACTAGGTCTTCTGTTCTCAAAATATGGAGAAATATGAGCCATGGAGAATAATCTCCCCACCTTAGGTACATGAGTTTTCCCGAGCTGGTAAAGGTGATGCAGTGGGAGACACTGTTGTAATGTGTGTAATGTTGAACCTTTTCTTACAAGAAAAGAACTCCCTCAGCTCCCCTTTCACTTATGCTGTCCACCTGTTTGGGTCTTTGGGGTTAGAAACCAAATCGATTGTGCTTTTCCAAATGCTAGAGCTGGGCAGGTAGTGGTGAAAAGACAGAGGAGAGATGGCCAAGGCTCCTAACAAAGCTTTGTTGTCCATTTTATTGTTCTTCATCCAGGAGTGAGAGCCATGAAAGGTGTTGAGGATTTCAGGGTTGGAGGCAAAAAGCAGTTAAGGGAGCTCCTAGAAGCAGAAGCTGTCAGACTTAACAGGCCTGGCCGTGGAGCACAACACAGTCCAGTTTTGGCTACCAGTGTCATTGACAGCCATTCGGCCCTTGTTGCTATTTTTAGAACTTGGGGGACAGAACCCTACCTTGAGATCTTTGTGCTGCCTCTTGTCTCTCATCTGACTATTTTCCACCCCCAGATAACAAGGGACTCATTTCTCGCTGTTTCAAATGCCACCGTCTCAATGCCCTGTCCTGATTTATCACTACACACAGATAAAAACTAGCACATCCATGGAACATTTAGTCCACTTCACCCTGCTCTACAAATCCCCTTCTCTGAGTGAACTTTAGCATTCATTCATCAAAATGTAAGTTCCATGGGAATGGATTTTTATTTTCTTTCTTTAAAAAAAAAAATACCCTGAAAAAAAAATACCCTGATGTTTCCTAGGAATCTAGACCACGCATAGTACATAAATTAATTTTTAAGTAAATGAATTAATATTGAAATTGTTACTTGCATTGTTCCTTGGAATACAGGGCTACTCATTTAAGGTACCATTTCCCCAGAGCAAGGTGGAGTTGACTCCTCTCCTGGTGGGTGCTAAACAATAATGAATGAAGGAAGCACAGTAGCCGTGACCCTGCAGATGCTGATAATGAATTGCACTGATACAGTGTTTTTCTTCTACCATTTTTCCCTTGTATGTGGAATTCCCCTTGGTGTCAGTGTGATGGATTATCCCCATTTCTCCAAGGAAAAGGGCTCTTCCATCTTAATGCAAGCATTTAGAAATGAAAAATAATGCTACTACAATCAACTTTTAATTATCTACACTAATGGCATGCTGGTGCAAAAAATAAAGTCCCCAAATCATTTACATTTACATTTGACTTCAGGATGCAACCGGGGCCTGTTATCCAGATAAGATCATTAAAAAACATTAGAAATTTCATGTGATGATAGAACCAATGTGGGCCTGTAGATTGGAAGCTGTGTTTTGTAGTGACTCGATGTTGGTTATAGGTTCAATTGTATGTGATACCTTACCTCTGCCCCTCAAAATATACTGGAATCATAAGTTCCAATACTTAAGTCTTCGAGTCTTTGGAGATGATATCTTGATGAACGTAAACAAGTTAAAATGAAGTTTCTGAGGTTGGGGAGATGGCTCCGTCAGGAAAATGCTTACATTATAAGTGTAAGGGTCTGAGTTCAATCTCCACAATCCACATACAGAAGTTTGAGCACTGTGTGTGCTTATAATCTCAGTACTGGGGATCCAGAGACAGGAGACCTCAAGGGATTGATTTCTAGCCAACCTAAACTAATTAGTGAGTTCCAGGACAATGAGAGATCATACCCCCAAAAACAAAGGGCAGAGCACTTAAGAAATGGCATCTGAGGTGGACCTCTGACCACACCCACATACAGACACACACAGACATACACAGGCACACACAGACATACACAGACACACACACACAGACACACACACACACAGACACAGACACACACACACACATACACACACACGCACACACACAGACACACACACAGACAGACAGACACAGGCACACATACACACATACACACACGCAACACACACAGACACACGAGAGAGAGAGAGAGAGAGAGAGAGAGAGAGAGAGAGAGATTGTGAGATACTAGGAACAGGCATGGAGATGACCCTTCCCTGGGGCTCTTCAGGAAAAGCAGGCCCTGTTACCCCCTTGATCTTGGATTTCTGGCTCCAGGACAAGACAATGTTTCTGTTTGCTACGACAGGCCATAGGAAGCTAATATGGCTGCAGCTTTACTCTTTCTGTGTCCACTTAGTCTCCACATCCTTCATCCTCAAGCCTGTTTCTTCATCTCTAAAATAGAAGCCAAAGCCAAGTATTATGTCAAGTATAAATAGGCTTTGGCTAAGTACTCATGAGCCTTAATTAATAATGACCCGTTTTTTTAACAGCTCAGGGGCTTTTGATGCCTCCCTCATTTTCTGTGCCAGACAGTCTAGTATCCAAAGCGGTAACCTCTGCATGTCTCAGGTGTTACTGAAATGCTCTTGCCACAGTAGTGATGATAAAATTCCTTTTCCTCAAATAATACAGTATAACCTAGGTAGACGAACCTCATTTATTTACTTCCTAGGAACAAACTATACTTACTGATGAGTGACTTTGCCAAAACATTTGGAAACCTTTTAAATATAATTATGAATGTGATTATAGGTCCTTTATGCTCTACAGTGAGCTTTTTGACATAAATTCCTCAATACCCTTTTCCCAGACCTACAGTGTCACACTACATCATGATGCCCTTTAAGTAAGGCAGTGATCTTAGAAGAAAGTTCTATACATAACCTGCAAAACAGATTAAATACATGAAGAAATGACTCTATTTACATGGGAAAGTTCATCTTTTAGCCATCTTTGGAGAAACTTACAGTTTTGAAATTTCACATTAAAAAATAGCCAGCATGGCATAGTAAATGATCATAATCTTGTTCTTGTCCCCAGTTCCCTGTGTGGAATCCTCTTGCGCTCCACCCAGGCCTGTCCTATCCCTGTATTATCAGGGGAACAAATGCAGCCCAGAAGCACTGTGAGGTCAAGGGAAGAGGTGATTGACATTGAGCTCAAACCCCTGAGCCCACGGAAGATTCTCTCCATCACACCATTTAATATTTGGAGTAAATATAGACTGTGGGTGTAGTCTTCCCCAAAGCATGAAATGTATGTCCAGTGGGAGGCATCGCTTCATTGCATACTGTAATTTGTGAAACACTTTCAAAGAGCTTCTTCCCTTGTGAGTTATTGCTTCATTTACATTTCTCCAAACAAAGAGAAAAAGTTACTCTCCAGAAAAACTATGCTATAATATTAATTTCTGAAAAACAAATATAAACAAGTATTTCAGTATTATGATGAAATATTTCTCATAAAGTCTAGTTCATTAGTTCATTTTTTCTTTTAAATATTTATTATTTCTATTTTATGTGTATGACTGTATTGTTTGCATGTATGTAAGTGCACTCATGTAGTCCAGTACCTGGAAAGGTAGAAGAAGGTGTCAGATTCCCCTGGAACTGGAGTTATGAACTGTTCTTAGTTGCCATGTGGGTGCTGGGAATCAAACCTGGGTCTTCTGCAAGTGCTCTTTACTGCTAAACCACCTCTCCAGCACTCATGTAGTTTATTTTTACCTAGGAAGTAACCAGAAGGACATAAAACTTGTGAAGATTATATTACATTATAATTATATTATAAACTATATTATATTATCATACAATCGCAGAATTTCTAATGGCACTTTGAATATAGGGAGCTTACTTCTTCAAGTACTAAGATTGTCTGATACAAAAACGAGGTAGGTATCAAATCTGAGCAGTTAAAAACAGGTCAACATTAAAACTCACAGGAACTGGCTCTCAGCCAAAGCCTTTGTTGACTTGACATAATTCTAATATATTGACTTGTTTGGTTTACCAGTTCATATTAGGAGCCAGCAGCATACAGCAAGAACCAGGAAGTCTATTAGAAGAAATTAAAGAATATAAAAGCATAAGAGCATCAGGTCATTGAGTGTGTGTATAAGTAACCTCCAAGACCACAATAGCCTGAGTGTGTAATTCACAAACTTTAGTCATCAACGCTTATAAACATGACCTTGAAATTTTAAGACAGACAATAAATACTGTATTTTAGAATTTAGAATAAATGTACAATATAGTTGTTTTGCCCTCGACATTACCAGATAACAAGTGTTTTAAAAGGCTGTGCATTTCTGTGGTAGAGTGCTTGCCTAACGTGGATGATCCCTGGGTTCATCCAGCATCACACATACAAAAGCTGACATGACTTAGAGAATCCTGGGGCCATTCTGTGCTATGAAAGGCCTCATCCCTGGAAGGACCAGATGAGTGTGGAGTGTCTGTACCAAGATGTGCTGTTAATGCAGCCTGCTGTTCTTATGCCCCAGAGGGCAACACTGAGTATTTATATGATGTGTGCATCTGTGATTGGGAAGCAGTTGACATTTAGTATGCCTGCAGTTATGAAACAGGGTTTTGGGTGTCTGTTACATGTCTAGCATTGAGATATGGTCTAGAGAGATGTGAGGACTGGGGTAAGGTGGCTGGCCTCAGGAGCTCTTCATCCCTGAGCAACTGCGGAAGGAAGAGAGAGGCCATTGTGCAAGTCCATGGGTCTGGGCCGAATTGAATGGAAGGGTAAGGAGGGAAAGCATCCTGTGAGCCCCTCATGTGGCTCCAGGGAAGACTTTCTGATAACAGGCTGTTTTAGAGCTTTAGACTCAGGATACTTGATGGTGAAAAGAAAGACTACATAAAGTTGGTAGTGACTGTTAAAGCACCACTACCCCATCCAGTCACCGAATCAGTCAGGTATTAGCAGAAGCAGGAGGATGTCCAGTAGAGAGCAATGGGAACAGAGAATAGGCAGTTTTGACTGAAGTTTTAGTTTCAAAATGATGAATGCCACCAGGAAAACAATCTAAATCTCCAAGAGGATGATTTCCTTCATTCTGTTGGTTTTTTTAGAGATACTAAAATAAAGTCAAGGATGCTGATACACATCATGATACACAGACTCGAGGTCTGTGAACAGTGCGTCCATAGGCATCCTCTTATTGTCGAACATATTATTCTATTTCCCCAATTTTGCTTATAATCATGTCGCTGGGTTTCTAGACTCCATATTTGTGAAGTTAATTCTCTGCAAGGTGTGTTATCAAAACATTCTAAATCTTGGACAAAAAGAAAACAAATGGCCTTGCACAAACTCTCTTGCTCGCTCTTTAAGCTGTGAAGATCTTTTTTCAGCCTCTTCTGTTTTCTGAAGGGGGCTATGTGGGCCTTGTACCCACTGCAACAACTCTGTTAAAGCCTGACACAGCTGACTGGACCATCATGTGACCTGCACACCCATCGGCCTAGCCTGGGAACAGTAGGCCTTTAGGTTTGCCTGATACTGCAAAAGGCAGGGTTTATCACCTCTAAGGACAGTGTCTTTACTTGAAACATGATAGCTTGAATCAAATTATCTGTCAAGTTCCTTTCAGCTTTAACCTTTCAGAAGTGTCTGCTTTTAAACGATATACCACAGAGCCATAAGCATCTGGGATACATATATTGTTGGCTTATTGTTTAACATTGAACCAATCATTTCAGCTAAACAAACAGAAAACGGAGACTGGCCCAGAATCAAGGCGTAGAAGTCCTCTTTCCTAATATTTGTTTCTTTGTAAATGAATCGGTTGTTTCCCTCCATCCCCGCCCTCCTCTGCAGTTTTTGAACTTGCAGAGCCCTCTGACATTTTGAGCAGAAGACTGCAAATGCTTGCCACAAGGCTTGGCCACGTCCCAGGAAATGTGCCTTACCTTGCCACATCCTGAGAACGTTTCCCCTGTAGTTCAGCCATTCAAGATTCTCCTGGAGCTGAATGAATGTTCCTGGGCCAAATATTGTGCGAGGATTTGGGTAACATTTTGGCAGGTTAAACAACGCTTATATTTATGCTTTTTGGCAAGACCTCCGCTGATCATCCTGTACTTGACGGAGGGCATTGTTTTCTAATCATGATAACTAAGCTACCCTTAGGGTGAGATCCGACACAGCATTTGCCTGAAAATGTCATGTTTTCATAATGGCTTTTTCCCATTATCTAGAATGTAGAAGGAGCTGAAAGAAGAGACAAAGAAAAACATTTACTGTGCACCTCTTTTCTTCTGGAGACTTGTACAAATGTTGTGTCATTGGATTTTTCATCCATGTTTTCTGAGATCCAAATTATAACCAATGTTCTAACTATCAGGCAAGTTAACGTTAATTCATGACAGAACACTCTTGTCATTGACTGTTTGTTCTTTCCCCTAAGCTATATCCCTTCCCTAAAGAGAGCCTGAAAAGGAAGAAAGGGATCACTATTGGCAGTGTTTCTGAATGTCTTACTTGTATAATTTTTGACAGACTCTCCCTATGTAGCCCATGCTGGTCTTAAGTTCGATTCCTGCCTCAGTCTCCCAAGTGTTAGTGTCACAGTCACGTACCACCATGTCTTGTTATGTATGCAAGCTTACTTAGTTCTTATAAAATCTACCTTCCAGGACTGGAGAGATGGCTGTGTTAAGAACACTGGCTGCTCTTCCAGAGGACCTGGGTTCAATTCCCAGCACCTACATAGCTAACAACCATTCACAACTGCAGTTCCAGGAGATCCAACACCCTTTTCTGGCGTCTGTGGGGCACTGCACACGTGATGCACTTACATACATGCAGTCAGATACAGAAAAAATAAAATAATTAATCAAAGCATCTAGCTTCCCTTCCATCCTTTCAGCATCTTAACTTACATTTACTATTTGCATTGTAGTAACTGTGGCACCTGTCCATGTCTAAGCCCAGTTGTGATCTATGCCATTCCTTTTGTCTTCATTTTTCCTGGAGTTAATGATTATGTCAGATTTTTAAAATTTATTTGCTTCCCTATAAACCTATGAAAGGTTTCCTACTTTTCTATTTGTCTGTTTATAGAGTTAACCCAGTTTTATTTGGGTCCTTGTGGCTATACCTTTTCCCCTTACCTCCATGGAGGTCTTTGACCTTCTGCTTCAATCAGATACATCTAGGCTTGCTGACAAACTCAAGTCTGCTCGTTCCTCACTGATCACGCTGAGGTTTCGTTTCACAGCCTTTCCCCTCTCTAGACCTCCTGCTTTCACCCTCCTGGCTCCCTCACCTAATGTAGCATGTTCTTCAGTACCTTCCAAATAAGCACACAGAAGAAATGTCGTTTTAGACCTTGCTTATCTGAAATTGTCGTTCACAATTGATGGATATTTGAACTAAATATAAAACAGAGGTTGAAAGTCATCTCTGCTCCGCACTGTGAGGATTCTGCTGTGCAGCTCCTTTTTTACTTGTTTTTTGAGAAGTAAAACACCAGCACTCCAAGCTTTGCCTGTTTACTTTTGTTTACTTCTGCAAACACTTTAGATGTCCTTTAATCCCAAGTGTTCTGAAATTTAAGAACTGTCCTCCTGTGTTTCTTTGGTAATTTATTTCATTTTCTTCTCTAATATTATTACTTCCTGGGACTTCTATGAGTTTGACATTGGTTTATCATGACTATCCTAATTTCTTAAAATTTTATTTATTTTATTTTATGTGTGTGAGTGTACTGCCTACATGTATATGCACCCATGTTGTGCAATGCCCACAGAGCCAGAAGAGGGTGTTGGATTCCTCTGGAACTGGAGTTATGGACAGCTGTTAGCCACTATATGGGTGCTGATATTCAAACCTGGGTCCTCTGCAAGAGCAGTTGGTGCTCGTAACCATGGAGTTATCTCTCCAGTCCCAACTACTATCCTTTTTTTTTTTTTTGTCTTTTTGAGACAGGGTCTCCCTGTAGCCCCAGTTGTCCTGGAACTCACTATGTAGACCAGGCTGGCGTTGAATTCACAAGTGCTGGGATTAAAGGCGTGCGCCACCATGCCTGGCTTACTATCCTATTTTTTAAAATGATTTTTCAGAATAAATTCTTGGCAACTGTCTCAACTTTGATTTTATTGCTTCTCTGGGTTTTTCTACTTGAGGTATTTAATTTTAATGGTCACTTGTCTTTCTCTGTTCACATTTTGTAGTATACTGTTCTTGTTTCAAGAACACTACATTCTTTTAAACTCTAAGAGTTTGGTGTTAATGCTTATGTGCTGATCATAGCAGCCTACCTTTCCCCAACTATGTTTTCTCATTTATTTTCATCTCAATGTCACATTCATAATGGAGATTTTTCCCAGTTCCCTGGTGGTCTCAGTTGTACATGAGCACAGCTGGGAAGCTGCTTTTTTATGTTAGAATCCACCATGTTTCTCTGACTATTCAAAGTGCTGGTTTCTAATGTGAGCATGTCACGTGTAATTTTTCAGGAGACTTTCTTGGACTTGGTGCACAGCCTACATTCAGGTGTCCTCCATTCTAACTGATAAACTGCCAGTTGCATTTGATTTCTCAAAATTTGTTGAAATTCTTATCTCCTGATAAGATTTTCTTCTTTTGTTCTTGTTCTTTGTTTCTAATTGTTTTAGTCTTTCATTATCATTTTAGAGGCATTTCAGGAAGGACAACAGAAAGAAAGATGTGGTCAATATAGCATATTTAAGGAGAATTCATACTGAATTACTAACAACTCACTAGTTTCCAGATTCTGCCACTGTAACTTTAGATAGAAAGACTTCACTCTTGTGGAAAAACATGATACAGTTTCTAACAATTCCCTTTCCCAAGTAGCATGCATTCTGAGTAAAAACAACTCAGCAATTTTTTTCCAACCCTCATCCTGAGTCCCACATTACAGCCCTGCTAGTTGATCTTAAGTTGAATCTCTCCAATGACGAGGAACCTACTTTCACATGAAATGGTCCATTGCAGTTTGAACCCTTTTGTCAGAGTTAGTAGACATGCTTAAGCATCCATGTTAGTTCCTAAATTCTGAGTCTTGCACATAACAGTGACTTATTACTTGGCACTATAGACAGTGGAGGGAAAATTCCAAACTCTCCAAACATAAATAGACCATAGAAAATAATGGTGTTTAAATTTGTCAGTTATGCCAAATTCAACTACTTACATGGGCCTCTTGTGTACTTACCATCAAAGTTGTTGAAACTCAACCCTATGTCATAAGTTGAATAGACCTGAAGAAGTCAATTTGGATTTCACAATCCAAATTGAAGAAAGACTGACTACTTTGACTGCTTTCATCTTGCTGAATGATCTGAGTGTGTGTGTGTGTGTGGTGTATGTGTATGTGTTTGTGTGTGTGACAGATTCTCATATAGCCCAAGCTGGTCTAAGCATTATTATGTAGTCAAGGGTGATCGTGAACTTTTGATCCCCCTGCTTCTGCTTCCTGAGTACTGAGATTACAGGTACTCACTAAAGCATTCAGTTATGCAAGATTAGATATTAAAACCAGAGTCTTTTGAGAGACTTCTCATATGTAGAATAATCCATATTGGAAAGTGGACTTACTGTGCATATTAATTAATTTCTCATGGTTATGGACTGCATGGGGGATCAATTGGCTAGAATCAAGCAAAAATGAAATCTCTGTTGGGTCATTTTTATCTATTTTTAATTCAGAACACTGATATAAAAGGCCTTCATCTTTCCACTCTGCACTTAAGAAGAAAAGCAAATAAAGGTTTAAGGTACTTCAAGATATTTTCAAAACTTTCCTTTTTTAAGCAGTCCAAACTGTCCTATGAAGGCCATTAACATTGCTGGCGTTATTGAAACCATATGTGACTCTCAAATTGCAGATGATGGCTCTGTGTAGCAAATACTGGGATTTGGCTTCTATTACTGACTGTATGACTGGCTACATGTTCTTGAATATCTCCTGATATCATCATGTTGATACTTTGGAGAACTGTGAACAGCTCTGTTCTTCCAAAGGACTAGATGAAACCAGAGAGAATCATGAGACAACAACACCAGAGATCAGAAATAAAGGGGAAGAAAGCCAGAGAAAAGGTGTGGTAATGGACATGCAGCAGAGAACTGAAGATGGTCACAATTTAAATTTTTATCTCTGATTTTATTCATCCTCTTATTCATCAGTAATCCATTCATTCCATATTTATTAATTGTGTTTCTCAACCATGCTGTCATGGAAACAGGATATGAATGGTAGATGGGGATTCACAGATTACGTCAAGACCTTGTTTGCAAAGACTTTGACTCCTTTTTGGTACATATTAAACCACTGGAAGATTTCGTAAGGAAGAATGACATGATCTAACTTCCATTTTAACAAGGTTATCTTAATGGTTGTACATGAACGGTTGTACATGAACATACTGTGTTCAGTCCATGGGTGAGTATTAATGGATGAAATGTAAAAAACAGGAGCTGTCTTTTAGCAGAGGAACTAATTATACTTATTATCATTGAGAAAGTGAGTGTCAGTCTGTCAGTCCTATACCTGAAGGGACTCTTGGTCCTCATTATCATGAAAATAAATGTCACTGAATTTTAACCGGTCCTTATTTGTAAATTGGGGGTGATAGCTTCTGTATAATGAACTATGAGAAGTCATACCTGAAAAATATGTAATAAATTGCCTGAAATGTTAGAAGACATTTTAAAATATTAACTGTACCCTCAATGAATTATAAGAATAAATTTAAGTCCATTGATAGAAATTCTGATGAAACTGAAAATTTTAAGTTATCTTCATCATTCTTTCCTGAGTTCAGTATTTCTTGTCCATATTTCTAGCTCCCGGAAGTTTTGTAAAATGATCAAAAATTCACCATTTAGAAGTGAAAATATTTTATTCTATCAAATATATTTTCAATGATTTTCTTAAATGCAAATGTTTTCACATCTATAAATAGGATTATTAGTGAAGTGAGAGTTTTATTGTAGAAAATTCATGGAAACAAGTACATAAAGCAACAGCTAATTAAATAATTAATTAAATGATTTGTGGTAGGCAAATAAAATACTGCACAATCTTTACCTAATCTTGTAGAACAATCATTTGAAATTTTGACACATTGATAGATACATAAATATAGATGCTCGGAGATAGCAAAATAAAATACATTAAAATGTTAACAAAAATGAAATATCTGATAAAACTAGTATCTAGGTACTTGGAAAGATGAGGCAGAAAGACTATAAGTTTAGGTTTACTATTTCAAAAAATAAATTATTATAATGTTTTTAAAATACCCCTGCATCAATTCTCTATTTCTTTGTAGACTGTGCTCAAATATGGCTAATGCATGCTATTTCCAGGACCTCACTCAGTAACTAGAGCATAACCCACACTCATTTTCTTTCTCTCAGTGGTTCCCTGAACTAGTGTTTACTATCTGGGAAGAAGAGGTTCCAGCAGATGAGCTATTTGTGATAATGACAAAAGTTTGCAAAGAGGAATTTAAGATAGGGATACATCTTTTTTCTTTTTCACCAGAGAAATAAAATGCAGACATATTCGCCAAAATCTTGTTTCTTTTTTTTTTTTTTCTGTCCATCATGTTGACCAAAAGTAGCTGACCTCTGCCTATTGCCAGTGGGAAAAGGGACAGGCTGAGTCATTGCCTGCATCTGGTGGGCCTTTGGGATAATCAGACACTGCTTGTTAGTATGTGTCACCCTTTGTGCTGCTACTGAGGAACGATGAGGGCTGACCAGTGAGAGCTGAAAACCTGGGGACCGCGGACTTGGAGGAATGAGTTCTCAAATGGCTTAGTTGAGACCAAGGCCCTATTGGCAAGAATTTGAGACAGAAAAAAAATGTATAAATTAGACACTGTTTAAACCATAGAGATAGAAGGTGTTTAAGTAATAGAACTGGTTTTATTACAAGGTGGTTGAAAATAGTGCTTGATCTACTCCTTGGCTGGCAGAGTGTTGCCCATATCCTATTGCTTACCTCCCACAGCGTTTGGGAGCTCCATATGGTATCTGAGGAATCCTATTGAATAGGTTTCAGGCTGTAGTGGGTCTTGGGAAGCCCTGCAAAATGAAATTAATTGAGTGATACACTGTTACTGGTTTTATTACAAGGTGGTTGAAAATAGTGCTTGATCTACTCCTTGGCTGGCAGAGTGTTGCCCATATCCTATTGCTTACCTCCCACAGCGTTTGGGAGCTCCATATGGTATCTGAGGAATCCTATTGAATAGGTTTCAGGCTGTAGTGGGTCTTGGGAAGCCCTGCAAAATGAAATTAATTGAGTGATACACTGTTAAATTTATTTATATATA
>NW_008348218.1:2557723-2558366 GCF_000622305.1 Nannospalax galili | reverse complement strand
GGGAAATAAGGTTGATATATATATATATACAGTTATAGCCATGTATATTTTTATAGTTTTTCTTTTTATTTCTGAGACAAGTTCTTACTCTATAGAGCAAACCGGCCGTGAACTCTCACTTTCCTACCTTTGTCTTCTGGCTTTTCCTCTGACCTTTAAACACGCCTAGTCTTCTGTCTTCGCCTGTAGTTATTCCACTGTGAGAAGCATACCAGTGCTCATGGCTCCTAGGTTTGTAATGTGTTCCCGTTGGCCAACATTGCCTTCCCCCTCTGAATTCCCCACATTCTCCAGCCTCTAGAGATCATTGGTATCACTTAAAAGTGCTTTAGTTAAAACCTAAAAAACAAGCGCAACTAAAGTAAAAATAGACAAATAGGATCACAACAAACAAATAATCTTCTGTACAGCAAAGAACACAATTATCAAAATAAGGGGACAAAAAATAAACTGCAAGTAACTCATTCTAAAAGGGAACAATGCATAGAATATATGGGGACCATAAAACTCACTAACAAAATCAACACTACCACATATAAACTAGATACATGCAGATAAATAAAGATGGGAAAATAGAAAAGATAAAATGAAGGTTACTGGAAATCAGATATCTCCATAAATTCCTCAAATGTTAATAAGTGTA
>NW_008348218.1:2555729-2556791 GCF_000622305.1 Nannospalax galili | reverse complement strand
ATAAAATTGAATGAGTTTTTAACCTTTAAAAGAGATCTCCATTTCATTTTAGAACATATCATTCCTTGCAGAAAGACTCATATTTTTTGCTACTAACACTGAGATGTTGGCACATGCATCTTTAATCTGTATGCATCTGATTATTACTAGTCATAATTGGTTGCACTTGGATCCTTGGTGCCTGTGTATGTCTATTAAATCATTGGGTAGATTTCAATGGTAATGTTTATCACCTCTACTAATTAGCATGATGTAAATTTCCATGCTTCCTCCTCAAATATAATAGATTTTTTAAAATTTGTTGATTTGTGTGTTTGTATATCACACAGAACATCCCAAACCATCTTATTAGACTATACACCCACTTCCCAGATGGCACCCTCCCAGCCACCCTCCCCCCAGTAGAGCCCTTATATTCTGATATCCCTGCTACTGTTGGCTATGTTGTTGGCACCCCAGTCAATCCCCAGTACTTGCCCTTCTGATGAATCTAGTCAGCCTATCTAGAGGTCTTTGTTTTAGGAGGGTCAGCTGTTCCTCTTCTAGCAACAATCAGTTGTCAATACTCCTTTAGATAAGATTAGGGTCTGCTGTTTGTTTTCGCACTTCTATTCTAGGTTACTATTTGGGAGTCCCTTTGGTCACCCTGGCCAGCAATTCAAAAGAAGGTATCTCCTATCTGGCATTGTTGCTTGTTGTGTAGCCTCCAGCTGTGCATATGGACCCTTAAAAAATTATACTGACACTTTTAATCTTTGGTTATACTTTCCTTTTGAATGTTTAAGGCCATACAATTGGCCCAGATAAACCAATTTATTTTTACTCTTAAGGTCATTTGAGGATCTGTTTCTCAGGGGCCACATGGGCTTGGGAGGAGCCCCTAGCCCCTTTCTTTTACCAGTTCTGCCTATGTGAAGATAAATCAAAGATCCTGCTCAACCATGGTTGGCTTCGTTTGGAAGCATGGAGGAAGTGATTCCTCTGTGTTGACCCTCCTCTTTGTAGACTGGACACTGGTTCAAGTCCATCTGGTGGGGTCTCCTTGGCCTCCCTGAACAAGTT